>NW_008237232.1:5527-9778 GCF_000691975.1 Corvus brachyrhynchos | reverse complement strand
CTCTTGATTTTAAGACCAAGAAAAGGCATCAAATGCGGGCAACATAATGATTCCCTGGAGTCAGCGACTGTGAAACAATCAAGATTTTGAAGATCCCAAAAAATTTGTGAGTAAAGAAACTCTCTGGATCTCTCTTCTTGCTTTTATTTTGCTGTTCCATAAACTATGGAGGAACTGTGGACAGACTCGTGGCTCTCCAAGCCGCATAGGGACATTTATCTTAAACTTGAAAAGATTCTTGAACAACGATATGTAAATTTTAGCTTAATTTTGGCTCAAAAAGAACTGAGACACTTCCTGGCATGGTTGTTTAAAAACTTTTTCTACGTTTCTTGGGACTTGAATATTTCCAAAGACTTTTGGAAGAATGTTTGGACACAGCTAATTTCTGAATCAAAATATATGCAAATGGAAGAATATTTCCGTGAATGTTATCTAATTACGGAGACTGTTGAACAATATCAGCTGTGTCCTTGCGAAGGGAAACATGCCTCAGGGACCGTGCGACCACGGCGACATGCGCCGAGTGCTCTGCAAGCAGCAGCGAGAGCTGTGGTGTCGGCAGCGGAGCTAGGCACGGCGAGAGTGGCGCGACCTGGCAGTGCCTGCCTGGCCCTGCGCAGCGCGTGGTGGAGCAAGCCCCGTGAATGCCTGAGCGGCGTGGTCCAGCCCCGCCTGCGTGGCCCTGAATGCGACCCCGAGAAGTCGAGACCACATGGCGAGAGCGCACAGGCACCGGCAGCCCTGGCAGCTCTGGCAGCTCCAACGCGGGTGTGAGCGAAAGAGAAAGTGAAAGCAAGAATACAGCAAGACAAAAAAGAGCACCGACACGGAAAAAAGAAAAGATTATCATAGCTAAGGTTTTAGGAATAGTAAAATGGTATAATGTCAAACAAAATTATGGTTTTATGGCAAGATGTGACAACAAGGAAGACATATTCGTTCATCGTACTGACATTATGAAGAATAACCCCAAAAAATATATCCCAACCCTAGGAGATGGAGAAGTGGTAGAGTTTAAGATTATACAAGGAAGGAAAGGCCTGCAAGCAGCAAATGTTACCGGGCCTGGTGGTGTTTCTGTGAAAGGCAGTATATACGCTGCAAATCGTAGTCATCCCAGACAATATCCCCATTAGAAGCAACCCATACAGTCTCCCTTTCCGGATCCTACCTTTCCCTTTTATCCCATATCCTGTTATCCGTTTTTCCACCCATGGTTTCCCTCACAAAACCATGCCTTTACCAATTGTTCTCCCCAAAATCCCTTTCCAATGCAGAGTGGGTGGTGACAAAGGGGGGGGAAGGAAGAATTAACTATTGTTGTTTAAAGTTCCAACAGGTACAAATGGAAGAAACCCTCTCCTGACTCAGTTTCCTGACAAAGCATTCTCAGAGAGTCCTGTCTCCCTTCTGCCAGCCCTAAGATGTTCCAGAGAAAAAATCTGTTTGGACATTGAGAGACTCAGGAAGGTGGCTTGTTTTCTTTTGAAAGTGTGATTTGAAAAATATAAAAGTTAAAACCTAAGGCATCACAACCACTACTGGTGAATGTGGGGGATGGGTTTGAAATGCATGAGTTTCTGTTTTTTCCTAGTTGTGATTGTAGTTTGCTAGAAGGGGATTTGATGGCTAAATTGGGAATGCAGGTTAGTGTTGTGAGGGGTGATGGGGAGTCTAGCGCCATTGTGACACTGTGTAAATTATCTGATAAAGCTTATGCTAAAGTGAACTCAGAAGTATGGGTAATCCCAGGGAAATATGGAAAACTGGATATGGAGCCCATGCAAATTACTCTGAGGCTACCAGGACAAGTGATGTCTAAAAAGCACTACCCTCTTTCAAGGGAGGGAAAGAAGGGGTTACAGCCTGTTGCTGAGTTCCTGTTAAAGGCAGATTTTTGGAGCTGTGTATGTCTCCCTATAACACTCCTATCCTGCCAGTTATGAGATTATTAAACCCAGGCACCCCATGGTCCCAGATCCTTATACCATCTTGAACCAGGTTGCCTCCTCACACTGCTACTATTCAGTATCTGATTTAAAAGATGCTTTCTGGGGATGCCCATTTACAGAGCATAGTAAACAGTATTTTGCCTTTGAGTGGGAACAAGAGAGAGAAGGGAAAATAGTAAAGACATGGATGGTCCTTCCACAGGGATACACAGAAGCACTAGTCTTATTTGGGCAAGATATTAAAAGAATTTACTCCATCCCTAGGAATTAGGTTATTGCAGCATGTGAAGGACTTGCTCCTATCAGGAGAACAAGAGGAGGTGGTAGGGGAAGCCACTGTGAAATTGCCTAATTTTCTGGCTGGACGGGGGCTTGGAGTGTCTGAAGGGAGGGCACAGGTGATGGAGAGAAAGGGCGAATGTTTGGGGCATATTTTGACTGAAGGCTTGTGGTGTATTGGCCCAGAGGGGATCCAGGGAATCTTGGAGGTGCCGTTGCCAGGGACTGAAGGGGAGATGTGACAATTTTTAGGATTAATAGGGTATTGCAGGACCTGTATTAAGGACTTTTTATTCTGTGACTTTTTAAATCCAGATACCCCCAATGTTGTGGTATGCACACGAGAAAGACAGCAAAACTTCAGCCAGACTCAGAAAAGGAATTGGAATTGTATGTGGATGTTAAACAGGGCTGTGCCAAAGGAATTCTAATGCTAAAATGTTTGACCCATTGGCAAGGGGGTGGTCCCATTGTTTGCTCTAACAGTAACTGATGCTCGGTTGTCTGCAGAATCGTGCAGCCACGGCTTTAATAATGGTAACTGACGGCAGGATTGTTAAAGTCTGGCATCAAGTTCTAAATGATTGACCAGCACTAGGTTGTTACAGTATGAAACCTGTTTAATGGAACAGGTCTATTTAGAATTGAGAAGTGGGGAAGGGTTTCACCCAGCCTCCTGTTTAACTGGTCCCGAGGAAGGACATCTAAAGAAAACTCGTGACTGTATCCAGGTAACAGATCTCCAGACCCGAGGTAGGGAAGATTAACGGAATACCCCTTGGCCAAATGGCAAAAAGGTGTTTATTGATGGATCTTCAAGAGTAATAGGAGGAAAACGAGTTACAAGATCTGCTATAGTAAAAGGAAGGGAATTGCAAGAAGAGGGGAAGCTACCATGCACATGGTCAGCAAAATGACAGAATTGTATGCCTTAATAAAAACGTGAAAATTGTATCAAGGAAAAGTGGTGAATATATTTACAGATTCCAAGTATGCATGTGGGGTGGTGCATGCGTTTGGAAAACTGTGAGGAAAGAGATTTATTAACCTGCAGGGGAAAAAACATTTGCTCATGAGAGCTTACTTACTCGCCTGTTGGAGGTGGTGAATTTACCAAAAGAGGTAGAAATAATACATGTTAGGGGACATCAGGCAGGGTAGTCAGAAGAGACAATAGGTAATCAAATGGCTAATGGAGAGGTTCAGAAAGCAGCACTTTTGCCAGAGGTGTCTGTGATCCTTCCTTTGCTCCCTGTGGCTCAGCCATTTCTGGGGGTGAGGGGGGAGTAGTGGTGGTGCTGTCTTTTCTACCAGAGGAGTTGGAGATAATTAAAAGTGGTGGGGCAGAAGAAAGAGGGGAGAACTGATTTACAAAGGACAGTAAACAGTGGATGCCAGGAGCTTTGACCCTGCAAACATTAAAACAACTCCATGGAGGGAGTCATTTGGGCTCTTGAGGATTGGCAGAGACCTTCCTCAAGATGTACTGTTTTGGGTCTTTTTGTTTTAGTAAAATGAGCTATTGAGGGGTACCTGGTTTGTGCTAATAGCTGGACTAAAAAGGAGATTGCAAGGTGGGGGAGCAACCCTGAGCTATATGTCCTTTCAAACGATGCCAGGTGTATTTTGCTGAGATGCCCCAGGCGAGGGGGCTTAAATATCTTCTGGTAGTGGTATGCCAGCTGGCAGGGTGGCCAGAGGCCTTTCTGGTCACTTCAGCAACTATTGGATCAGTTATTCTTACCCCGTTAATTTTCAGTGTGATGGGGAGGTGAAGATGTATATTTGAACCAGTATGTGGCCAGAATACTGTGTCTCCTGAAATCTCTGTGACAGGAAGCCCAGTTAACACAGACCCTGCCTTTGGACTTTGCTGTTCATGACATCCAACCAGGACCGCAGGAATAGCAGTCAGGACAGCTGAACACAGGTGTACCCATCATACTCGAGTCAAGGTCTCTAAAATGCCAGAGATTTGGACTTCTCAGCAGGAGGACAAGGATGGGAGACTGTCGGG
>NW_008237232.1:4437-5228 GCF_000691975.1 Corvus brachyrhynchos | reverse complement strand
TCGGGGTCCCTTCCCCCCCCCCGCCATGTAACCCTGGGAGAGGGGCCCTGAGGGGAGGCACGGGGTTTCCTGAGCCCCTGGTCAGCCTCGTTCCCCATTGGTGGTTTTGGGTTTCACTGCGCGGGCAAGGACCCTCAGCCCCGTGACTAGACAGAGTTCCTCGGCAGAGCTCCGGCCACGTGACCGGAGAAATAAACATCTCTGAAACATCTATCAAGAATCTGTCCATATATATTTCTTTTCCACAGGACTCCTTGTTTGATATGCGTGTTACAGTATCCCCACTGCAACATAATGGTGGAGAATTGCTGATAAGACACCGATCCCTAAGGACAGAAAATTCGTGAGTAAAAACCACTCTAGATCTCTCTCTTCTCACCTTGGTTTGGATATTCTCTCTGGACTATGGAAGAATCGTGGGAAATGTGGCTCTCTGAGCCACAGAAAGAAATGTATCTAGAAGTTAAAGGAATCCTTGAACAACAAAACAAGAAAGTATTTGTTCCGGGAGATCTAGAACATTTTTTTAACTGGCTTTTCAAAAATTTCTTCTATATTTCTCGAGACTTACTTTTTGATATTTATCCTCCTGGAATTCCTGGAGTTTATCACGGGAGTTTTTGGCACGAGATATTGTGTGAGATGAAGGATCAAACAGAACATGCATTAGTGATTGAAACCCTCTGCGGATGCCTTGTAATCACTGAAGCTCTTGAGGAGCATTTGTATGGTCCTATTACCCCTAGAGCAGAGGATGGCCATAATCCCGTGGCCGACACCGCCTCGCAGCC
>NW_008237232.1:2484-3406 GCF_000691975.1 Corvus brachyrhynchos | reverse complement strand
GGCAGAGCTCTGACCATGCGGCTGGAGAAATAAACATCTCTGAAACATCTATCAAGAATCTGTCCATATATATTTCTTTTCCACAGGACTTCTTGTTTGTTATGCGTGTTACAGTATCCCCACTGCAACAGGAGACCTTGGCTATCAGTAGCCACACACGGATCATCTACAAGGACCTCTAGTGATTAGTGGGCTAATATAAACTGTCACTATCTACTTTATGCTAAATTGTTTCTCTGTATTTACTTGTAGCACCTGGTGCAGGGGCCAGATGTGGAAAAGTTGGGAGGGGGTGTTTCAAATGTAAATTTTTATACCATGCCAGGTGGTTAAAAAATTAATTATAACTGTGAAAAACGAGGTTCACTTTCCTGTTGGGATTTAAAAGTTTAATAAAGGACAATAAGGGACAAAGATAATAAATTGAAAATCATGGTGCCGGTGCCTTGGCACTTAGCCAAGAGCACACCTGTTATTTCGGAGACACCCTTTACATACCTGTCCTATTGCATCAGCCTAGTGCATATTTATAATCAATTATGCAGATTCAAACTTTTCCTTAAACTAGTTTACATGTTCCAGGAACTGTTTAGCATGGCTCCTCCTTAGGTCTGCCTTTTTAGAGCATGCGCATTTCTTGGTTGTGGTTTTAGTCAGTTTTTATTATCATCCTCAGAGTGGGCTTTGGTCCATGGTTTCTGCAGATGGTAGTTGCTGATAGTTGGCGTGTCAGTGGCAGGGGTCTTCAACACATGTTGGTTGGATATTATCCAACCAAGTGTGAAAAATGAGGTTCACTTTTTGTAAAATTTAAAAAAAGTTTAATAAAAGGGACAATTAGGAGACAACAGCAAAAAAGGTATTATGGCCGGGTGCTTTGGCAGAGAGCCAAAGGCACACCTCTACATCCAAAAGATCGTCT
>NW_008237232.1:0-363 GCF_000691975.1 Corvus brachyrhynchos | reverse complement strand
CAATAGATAGTCTAAAGCCAACCTATTCTGATACACCGCAGCTCTTGTTTGGCTTTGTTGGCTAGCTAGTAATTCCAATGCCTGACCAGTCTAGTTTGTTATTATTTCTACAACTGCTTGGAGTCTTATAATCCGATTCAGCATGTAAATTGGGGTTCGATATCCCCAACTCCCATCTTGTGCCCAGGTGGCTGGCCCATATGTTTCAATTATGCACTCAGTGGGCCATTCCTCGTCTCCCCATTTTTGAGATCCTCCAATCAATTCTCCTTTATTTTTTTTAGATCCTCATACACTGGGATTCCTAGTTGATCTCCGTCTGGCTCTGGCAAAAGAAAGAATCCTGGGTGTGTGATTCCCAGG
>NW_008237231.1:1564161-1564944 GCF_000691975.1 Corvus brachyrhynchos | reverse complement strand
GATAATATGACCTATTAAAGAAAGAAATTAAAATTTCCCAACTGATTATGTTAAAAGAAGTTCAATTCCATAAGGACTTGAAACACCAGTTATGTCTCAGTTTTGAAGAAGTTGAGAGAATATGGACATTTTATTCCCTGGCTATTCTCTGGCTATTTACAAAAGTGATCTGTGGCTTTCAACCTTCTCCAATTTTCAGACCCCTAAAAATTTACAGCAGAGTGTCCCATTAAAGAAAACACAAACCTGCTTACAAGAGGCTTGCTTTACTTGTTTACTTTTTAGTGATCTGTCAGCAATAGTTTGTGGGAATTAAGGCTTTAGGAAGCAGCAATCCACCTCTGCTGAGGATAGACACTGCTTTGATGCTGAAGCAGCTTGCTGTCAGCTCTTGGCATGCCCAAAGTGTCACCTGTATTTGGATTTGCACTCACATTCAGGCACAGGTCCTGGTGGGCCCGTGGGTGGGAGGAGAAGCTCATCACCAGCAGATGTAATTAGCAGAATGCTTCACCCATGTGAACAGCTTAATGGCAGGATAAGGCAGCATGGGCTGCAAGGAAACTTTTGCTATCTAAGAAAAGGACAAATGCAGTAAAGGGGAACAGGGAGACCTGCCCATGCTATAGCAGAAGTGAACTGAAGGCCCATACTGCCAGATTTTCTCGAGAAACTCATTCAAGTTTCTGTAAATCAGTGTTTCTTTGGAGAGGGATGTCCAGCTGCCCTGTGCTTTGTGCTCGGCTCCTGACAGCTTGGCCCATTATTGGCACCTCCTCTTTC
>NW_008237231.1:1563430-1564117 GCF_000691975.1 Corvus brachyrhynchos | reverse complement strand
CCCTCCGCCCTCTGCTGATGGATGGGGCAAGGAGAGCAGAGCCAACAGCCTTAGGCAGCCTCTTAATCTCACCTGAGCAAATAGTTCTACTTCGCATAAGCAGCTAAATATTTCATTCTCTCCCTGGCACAAGGTAGCAAAGGCAAGGGGGAGGCAAGGGCCTGCCATGAGGGAATTGCAGGACTCAAGCCATTCTTTCACCCACCAATTCCACTCTCAGACACAGTGTCAGTTTGGCCCTTCTCCTCCCAAACTGTTAGTTGCTTTAGATGCTGTCTTTATGATTTTTACACAAAATCTAAGTTTTATTTACTTGTGAAATTCTAAAACTTCCATAATACTCACAAACCATAATTTTTACATCCTGGCCAGCAAAGTCATCCAAATCTTCTGTTGCAGGGACCAGGACAAGCAAAGTGACTTCATCCTCTTTGTTCTCATCCCTGATACTCACCTTCACTTTTTAGGATCACTGTTGCAGTGGGGATCCTGCAACACGCATATATCAAACCAGGAGTCCCGTGGAAAGGAAATATATATGGACAGACAGATTCTTGATAGCTGTTTCAGAGATGTTTATTTCTCCAGCCGCATGGCCGGGGCTGTGCCCAGGAACTGTTCCAGTCACGGGACCAAGGGTCCTTCTGCCCGCGCAGGGAACACAAACCAACCAACGGGAAAGAGGCT
>NW_008237231.1:1554501-1561844 GCF_000691975.1 Corvus brachyrhynchos | reverse complement strand
TGGCCCCCTCCTCTTCCCCTCCGCCCTCTGCGGATGGATGGGGCAAGGAGAGCAGAGCCAACAGCCTCAGGCAGCCTCTTAATCTCACCTGAGCAAATAGTTCTACTTCGCATAAGCAGCTAAATATTTCATTCTCTCCCTGGCACAAGGTAGCAAAGGCAAGGGGGAGGCAAGGGCCTGCCATGAGGGAATTGCAGGACTCAAGCCATTCTTTCACCCACCAATTCCACTCTCAGACACAGTGTCAGTTTGGCCCTTCTCCTCCCAAACTGTTAGTTGCTTTAGATGCTGTCTTTATGATTTTTACACAAAATCTAAGTTTTATTTACTTGTGAAATTCTAAAACTTCCATAATATTCACAAACCATAATTTTTACATCCTGGCCAGCAAAGTCATCCAAATCTTCTGTTGCAGGGACCAGGACAAGCAAAGTGACTTCATCCTCTTTGTTCTCATCCCTGATACTCACCTTCACTTTTTAGGATCACCTTATGCATTTATAGCAACACAGTAACGCTGAGAACAGTGCATGTCATATTCATCACTGAGGCAGGACATCATGCCAATTATTCTTCATCTCTCTTTTACAGAGAACAGGTAGAAACCAGAAGAAGTTGCAACACTCCTATGTTCATTTTCACAGTTTCCTGAAGCTTTTTTTTATTGTTGTAATTTTAAATGTTGTATGATTATCTAAGAACTAGAAGACCAGAACTAGAAAGTTACATAGACATTATACAAATAACAAACACAATATCATGTTAGTGATTTATACAAGGGAAAATTGTTCAAAACTTGTCCTTTAACTGAATAAACGTGTAGAAGGCATGGCCGTGCTGGAAGGAGTGTCTGTTTCCATAGCACTGGTATCAGCTGTGTCCTGTGTGCCCCCAAATTAAAGGAACATAACCATTGGCATATGACTAGAAATTACAAGAGTAGGCCTGCGCTGCAGAAAAGAAAAAGGTTATGGAAAGAATTAGATCAGTATGACTCATCCTGAACATTGGGTTTGAAGAATGTTAATAGTACTATTGAGTATAAAGCTGGCTGTTACAGTTAAGATTGCACTTGGAATTCCCATTATAAATCCTATTTTTGAGGGTTTATAACTTGGCTGTAGTATAAATTCAATCACAGCTAAAATTCAACATACAGAGTCTCATCACTGGAAGCAAGAGGTTTTTCAGAGAAAAATCCTTCTGGTTCTTTGAGGTCAAGGGAAATAAAAACCCAGTAGAATCATTAAGGGAGAGTTTACACTTTTCTGCCCTCCAGTAAATTACAAATGACCTCTGTATTTAAACTGAGGATTTCATAGGTCATTTATTCAGAATGAAAATGCTATCTCTAGGTGTATGGAAACACAGTTCATTAAAAACACTTGATCTGTTACCCTGAAGGATCTACTAGGATGCACATTAAGCAACTTTTCCAAAGTTTCAGTATTAGTTTTGACATTCAGAGTACCAAATTCCAACATTGGCATTAACTGAAGAGCTTCCATCAATTTCTGAGCTACTAATGATACCACATATCAAGAGTGGAGCTGCCTCCAAGTACATTTGGCAAAGTCATCCTGTTGGCACCAGGATGGATCCCACAGAGGCAGGCAAACAATCCAGATTTCACAAGTCAGCTCAGGTGCATTCATGTGTCAAACTCTGGCTGCACCAGAAGCTTCCTGTGACCCCCATGCCTTCTGTGTAAGTCGATGTTGGGATGTGACCCCAGCCAGCAGCCGAGCTTCACACAACCACTCACTCGCTCCCCCACCAGCAGGATCAGGGAGAAGATCAGGAGAGTAAAAGAAAGAAAACTCCGGGGTTGAGATAAAGACAGTTGAAAAGGGAAAGCAAAAGCCATGCATGCAAGCAAAACGAAACAAGGAATTCATTCACCATTCCCCATGGGCAGGCAGGTGTTCAGCCATCCCCAGGAGAGCAGGGACCCATCGCATGCAATGGTGACTTGGGAAGACAAACGCCATCACTGCAAACATCCCCCCTTCCTCCTTCTCCCCCCCAGTTTCTACACTGAGCATGATGTCACATGGTCTGGAACATCCCTTGGGTCAGTTGGGGTCACCTGTCCTGGCTGTGTCTCCTCCCAGCCTCCCGTGCATCCCCAGCCCCCTCCCCAGCCCGGCAGTACAGAAGCAGAAAAGGCCTTGGCTCTGTGCAAGCCCTGCTCAGCAACAACAAAAACATCTCTGTATTATCAGCACTCTGCTCAGCACAAATCCAAAACACAGCCCAGTACCAGCCACTGTCAAGGAAATTAGCTCTGCCCAAGCCAAAAGCAACAGGTTTGACAAGACCTACTCAGGTGGATAATCAAAGATTTAGACATGGTCAGTGCCTTCTAGATGTGAAGCATGAGAATACATCCCAAGGGGGTATCTTTCCAAAGCCACCACTTACCTGGACTCTTACTCCCTTCCCTCTCCCCCCATTTCACGCAGCTGTTTAATAATAAGCATTTAAGCCATTCGTTAATAGTGCATTTTCAGTTCCGTAAACACCCACTTTCTGTACTTTAGTTGAGAAAAGATGACCATTTCCACAAACTTCTAGAATTCTAGAAGATACACCTTTCAGCTAGTCTTTTGCTGAAGTCTTTGTTTCTACCCACCTTAAATGCAAGGAAAAGTGCAGGAATCCATTGAAAATCAAATATGTACCAGGTGAAGCTCAGGCCAACAGTGAGGGAAAACTCTGCCCGCAGGGGTGGTATTAAATCAGAGAAGTCACTTGTGTATTTTTGAAAGTGGGATCATAGGAAGTATCTGAGGATTCAAGCATTTCTGAAAAGATGGGAGGCTTGGGAAGGACAGTGCTGGCAAGGCTGGAAGGGTGATGCTGTGCCGCAGGATGTTGCACTGTGCAAGGCAGCCCGCCAGCCCTGGAACAGGCTTCCCACAAGCCAGTGACTAGTGGGGCTCCCAAACAGCTCAGCAGCCCTGGCCTGCAGATGGGCTCGCCACGGGCTGATCCTGCTCGCACTGCAAAGCACTTCAATGTGCCACTGTACAAATGAGCTACATTAGAAAGAAAAGAGAAAAATGTTCACATCAGCATCGTGCTTGCCTTAGGTAAGCTGCTTTCATTTCAGATTAAGCTGTTTACTCATTCCTTCTCAGATCTTTAGTGTCAGTAGCAGTGGTTTGGAGGGTTAATAGCACTTTAATGATGTATGATGCAACCTAATTGGAAGCTTCTAATTGAGTGTTTCTAAGTGGAAGGAATTAGTTGTATCTATGAAAATTTGATAGGCCTCTTGTCAGGTGTCGGTCTAGATTGAAAGTATTTCCCCAAAGCTGCTGAGTTAATAAGTTTCTTAATTTCATTGAGGGAAATTTTGTTTCATTAACTTTTCTCACCCGCATCTGTCTAGACTTGTCAAAACAATTCCACCTGAATATCAGAACACCTCAATGCATCTCACACATAACTCCTACAAGGACCCTGATCACAGGCCCTTGAGACAAAATGTACAAACCCCTCCAATAGTAGCTTTGATCTTCAAATTCACAACGTGCTTTCTTCCTGTTTTTTTCCCCTTCAGGTGAAATATGCATTGGCTAATGAGCAATGCCTACCACTGTCCATGGGTACCACAGGAACCAGGGTTCAGGTGGTGGGAGCAGCTCCTTGGCCCCCTGCAGGGACAGTCCCAGGACCAGGAATGCTTGGCATTTAGCAGGCTTCATCACAGCTCTGATTTGTCTCTCTGCTTGAAATTAATTCAAATTAATTCAAAATATATTTGGGGTTTTTTCCCTGCATTAAAACAGTGTTAAGGAGTGTTCAGTGGGTTCTACAACATATGACAGGATGGCAGAACCAGTGCTTCACTTCACCTCCTATTTGGTAAGCAGTGTTTCTGCTCATACATCATGAAGCAGTGCAATAAAGCAGAAGGGTCCCAACCCGCAACATCAGAGGAGTCTATGTGAGAGAAACTTAATGATCCCTTTAAAAAACTGGTGATGAGGAAGACATATCAGGGGTCGTTTATGAGGAAATTGAGGAGCTTACTGCAAAATTTGTATTGCTGGCAATATAGTGAAGGACTGCAGTACTCTCTCCTTGCGTTTGAGACAATAAATACAGACAAGCAGAAAACATTTTCCCTCAGTGTCTGTGCTAGTAAAAGATACTGGTTTAAGCATTTCCTGCACCCTCAAAACACTGGAGCTGGGACCTTTGCAGCTTTTCTAAAATTTAAGAACTGTATGTTAAGGTCAACCTTACAGTGCAACATCAACTTCAGAGCAAGGCAAAGAGGAGAGGAGAAAGCACGGCTGCCGAGGACAAGCAAGGGCTTTAGAGCAGCAGAGACCAGGTTCAGAAAATAACCCAGAGACCTGATTACATCGGTTGGACCAAACTGTGATTTCAACATTCAAGAGACAACACTGACAGCTGCTCTGGGGCTGGGGAGGTGGAAGAGTCTCCAGGATGAACGGAGAACAGGTGAAAAAATGGTTTTAGCCCAACATCCAAGCGCTCTGCAGTGGGAAAAATGCATGTGAAATCCAGGGTCTAGGAATACAAACCCTATATCCTGACTCTTGACCAAGGACCATCACCAGCAGCAACACTGCCAGATGGAAAATAAGGATCCAGTTTGGTCCTCTACTTCTCTAGTATACTAGTTTGAAAGCAAACTAATGAGAGACTCCATGTCAGAATTACAATTTAATAGGAAAATTTAAAATAAAGGCAGAAAACACTAGCTTAAACTGACAGTCAGGATACAACCTGACACCTGCCAGGCAGGGTGGTGGTAGCAGTCAGATTAAGTGGTGGCTGCAGTCCTCCTCAAGTGATAGATAAAGTTCTGTTGAAGCAGTGGTCCTGTAGAAGGTTCTGGTCTTCCTCTGAAGGTCCAGTGGTGGTTATGTAACTCTTGTCCTCTGGGAATCCAGTAGGCTGACTGTCGTGTTCCGCACCTCAGATTATATCCAGGTAGGAATGCTTGGTTCCTCCCCCTGGGTGGAGCATCTCACAATGGGATGATGTAATTTTATGTGTCATGCAGTGAGACTTGGTGGCCCATTAATGGAATATAGTTCTCTGGAGGGAGTTATCAGGCATGTGTCATGGAAGAGACAAAGAGCACTGCCCCACCTGGTTCTAACAGCCTATGAAGATGGTGATAGAATACATGCTTTTGGTTACATCTTACACTGTAACCTAAGACATCTAGAAATACCTTCCTACAGTCAAAAGAGAGGGACAAAGGAGAGATGTCTTTTTACTCTGAAGGGAAATAAGGCTAATAGTAAACAGTGAATAAAATGTAAAAGTAAGACTTAGCGATGTGACAGCAAAGTTAAGTCACTGGTCTCAGTAAGTGAAATAGATTCATTACCAAAACTGGGGTGAAATATTTCTGCTTATTTAGGATCAGAGTCCATCATTTCTATAAGGTGGAAGATATGGCAAATGCCTCATAAACAACTGTTTTGACTCACATAATAGCCCTAAATAATACACAAGATGTTATAAACAGAGAAGATAACTATTTGCTGAACAATCGTTGTCCCCATGTCACACAGATTCAAGTGACAGAGCAGAGAAAGACATCAGAGAGAGTCAAAATGGACACAAGTGTGTTTATGGGTGTTTAGGAACAAAACTGCCTTGTTTGCTTCAAACTCAAACTGGCACAAGCCCACTGCTGGGACTGGACTTCCTCCATCTTAAATAGAAGGGGAAATCTCTAGGAAGTAAATGCATGCACTGAGCCACAAGGAGAGATGAGCACTGGGAATCTCCTAATGATTTTCCAGACAAGGACAGGTGCAGCTCAGCAAGAAAGTAAGCTTCAAATTTAGCTCCACCTTGGCACAGAGCCAAGTGGTACCACTGCCTGCAGTGGATGAAGCTGGGGAGTGGCGGCCACATGGAAGAGTGATGGCCCGTGCAAGAGCTGGTTTGCAATCTGTTGAGCCAGGGACATCCAGAATTGCTGAACTGGTAGACAGAAAACAGAGAAGGGTCTTTGCTCAGGTAGAGGACCACTTCTACACCAAAGCATTAAGAAGGGCAGCCTTGCATATCCTCCTCAGAACATTTGGCTTGATACCATGTTTTGTCACTTTCCTGCTGCTCCTCCTCTGGTGATGGTGCTGCTTGGTGAAGAAACAGGCTCCCAATCCTCAGTGGGGTGAAAGAATGTCATCATCTGAACTGAGCCACACATGTGGTCCTTTTCAAATTAATTATGGTGGCAACATGTATGGAGTACAATGTACAGTGGAAATCAACATAAACAACTCTGTCAAAAGAAAGAACAATTGACTGAGTTCTCAACTTATTTTTTAAGGAAGTCATGAAACTGCTTCTCTTTGAACTTGAACACTTTAATTGGGCTTGATGCATTATACAATTCTTCTAATCAGAAATGTTTGGTTTTTTAAAACTAACCACAGAGATGGTTTCAAAGGACTTTAAAGACACATTGTTATCAGAGTGAGTAAACAAAAATAAAAATGTTGTAACTGTTGCACCTAAAACTTCGTGGAAGGAAGTCAGCCACCTATTTAGGTGGTTGTAAAACAAAGTATATCACAATTGCACCTTCCATGATCAATCTATCTATGATAGAAGAGAAATGAAAAAGCATGTTACACCAGAAAAAATAAAATTATTTAAATCCATGCCATCTACCTGTTCAATGGTTGCTATAGCACATAAATTGCCACATTCTGGTGGGCTACCCCCACGATCCTTGCTGCCCTGCATGAATGCATGTGCCTTAATGATACAATGGATAAGTGCCCGTGGTGGTTTTAGCAGTTTGTAAAACTTCTGTAATGGGCACAGAGCCCATAGCTGATAGACAGGTTGTTGGACCAGTTAAATAATCTGGTAACTCCTCAGTGATGTGCATATTTAAAGAAGGAGGAAACGCAAGAAGTTCCTTTTTCCTGCTTCCCCGCCAAGGGGTGGCGAGGGGGGTGGGACCTGGGCCTCCTCCCAGAGCAGGCCACCGGGTTCCCCCTGTGCGGTGGCTGGGGCTGGGCTGGCTGGGAGAAGCTGCCCTGGAGCTGCAGGCAACCCTGAGCAGCCACGTGGCCCAAACCGCGTGGTGCGAATCTTTGCAGCTGGCACAGCCCACGCAGGGCCAGCGCGCCCTATCCCTGAGGCTGGCACGGCTCACACCGAATTGAGAAAAACATCACACAGCCGGCAACGAAAGACAGGGTGAGGCTTTCCCCAATGCAGAGCCCGATCAAGATCAACTTCTTAGCTGAAAACTTACAGATACCAACTTTCTTCTAAGTCAGAGAAAAGGGAAAGTGATGTCACATGAGGAGGCCAACATGGCG
>NW_008237231.1:1550748-1554477 GCF_000691975.1 Corvus brachyrhynchos | reverse complement strand
GGGAAAGAGAGGAGGCGCTCTCAGCGCCAGAGCTGAAATTCTCCTTGCAGTCTGTGGTGAGGACTATAATACACCAATTTGTTTTCCCTATAATTTGTGAGACGAGGTACATGGGAGGATGCAGAAATCCACACGCAGCTCGTGAAAAAAAGTGCTCAACGCCAGAGCCCATAGATGTCGTGAAAGGCTTTTAGAGATTGAAGAAGAGAACCTTTGCTTTCAGGCTGGAATAGCTCATCCTTAAAAGAATAAGACCCCATTACTATTATGACCCATTATGGCAGTGTGGGAAGACTGCAAGATTCATGGGATGGATGTTTTTTCACTGCAGCAGATTTGGGCGGACTGTTGTCATGAAGTTTGCAGAAGCCACACGGGAGAAGTCCACAGAGAACTATCTTCCATGGGAGGAATGCCACGGCACAGCAGAAGAAACTCTTTTCCTTAAACATAAAGAAAGACTCTTAAGAAATGAAACACTGACCAAAACCCCATGTTTGTTTCCTTTGCGCGGATTGGTGGAAAGAGGGAGGTACTGGAAGAGAAAGGTGTTCTGGAAGTTTGCTTTGGTTTCTCGTTATTCTTTTAATTCTATTAGTAATAAATCTTCTTTCTACTGTGAGTTTGGACCTGTTTTGCCTTGGAAGTTTTTTCCATTTTCCTCAATAATCCTTATTTCACCTCATGAAAACAAAGTTTCAATTTCCCCTTCTCTGCTTAACTATAGCAGAGGTAAATAGGTTTCGTGGCGCTGGCGCCCAACCAGCGTTAAACCGCGACAGTGCCGTAATACAGAAACAGGAAACTTCCCCCATAATATTTAATTACATAAGGATATTTTAAATAGAAAACATCACTATCCTTTTTCTATCTGTGAAGCCATTCTAAACAATGGGAAGTAAAATTTAGTTAAGCCTAATTCAAATCTATTCCCTATGTCCCCGTGGAAAAGCCTTATCTACAAGGGTCCAGATCCCAGGCTTGCTGAGAGGGGCACATTCAGGGTGGTTTATGTCAAGCAGACATTCCATTAATGTGTAAACTCTTCATATAACCAAGATAGGAACCCAAATCTTTCAAGTGAAAACACAAGCGTCACTGGCATTCACTTGCATGGTCTCTCATCCCATGTGTTTTTCATGCAGAGGACAAAAATCCCTCATTGATGATGAAGATAAATAGACTGAATTTCATTAGGCAAGGATAAGTTTAGCCTTGGTTCTTCTGCCTGACAGAAAGAACATCTCTCTCATGCTATGTACTGGATTGTAAAATAAAGTAAAAAATTGATCTCTGCTCCTTTTATTTTTGCAGTACTAGCCTTCAGGAAAAGCTATCAACTGTAAGTCCAGACTGATAAATGTGTTTCCCTTAGCTCTGAGAAAAGATCTAAGCCCCAGAGAAGACAACAATTTAAAACACATCCCTGCCTGAAGGGACCTTTGTTAAGTGGCAAAGCTACTGCCTGTTCAGCATGCTGCCTCCTGCTGCTGCTCATCCATGCCTCAGCCTTTCCCCGTGCCTTGCAGAGAGACAGGACTCTAACATGGGGCTCTGCAATCAGCTGCCAAGACATAGCGAGTAAAACCACAAAACACTCCACATCATGGTGCACAACTCCTTTTTTGGACTGTGATTCCTGCCTTAAGGATCACACACACCACACCTCAGAGCATCAGCCCCATGAGACTTGGGTGGACCAGTCCGCACCAAGGGCCTGGGGCACAGGACACCACTCTGGTCAGTCAGCCTGCAGGTCTGCAGGGGACAGCTGGGCTCCTACACTTTGTGATTTGTCCCTGTGGGCTTTAGCTTCTACACAGTGTTGTGCTGATTGTTCAGTCAAGGCCTCTCCTACAAACAGAGCAGCATTCCAGTCACAATAACAGGAAGCGACATTGGAAGAATCAAAACATGAAAACTCTTAATGATCTCTTAGTCACCTGGCTTCACAAAACTCACTGCCTTCTGCATCACCTCAAGATCTTAAGCCTATTGAAGTGTATATGTGTAACAGAACCACAGAGCCTTACCTACTTGTCATTATAAAACTTGTCTTTGTCTTTTTTCCATGATGCGTAATACTCTCACCCCTCTTCACACGTCCTAGGTTAGAGTATAAGCTCTCTAGGACAATGAATAGATTTTGTTTGTTTGTTTGCACTATGAAGGGACTAGCACATTTTTGTTTCTTTATAATTAAATAACAGAAAATGAACTTCACCTCACATATCCTAACTTCAATAAAATTCCAGATAACTTTACAAAGACACTCTGTAGAGTAAGCATTACAGCATCTGGATCAAAGGAGTAGTGAAAATACCAGTTTGACTAATGAATTTAAGCTGAGTTTGTGGAGGTATTAATTCAAATTTATTCATTCAATTTGTGATAACAAATCCTTAATTATTATTGTCTGTAGATTATTCAAGCATCCTCTTTTTATCCTTGGACATTCCGCAATAATCAAGCACATTAAAAGCATGCCAACTGGTTATTTCTAAGGCAGTACAAAAAATTGCTCTCACTGAAAAGCTAGGGTTATACTAAATCATGAACATTTGCATTTATAGAAACAAAGCTTTGATCAATATTCAGTACAAAACTGTGAATACATTTTGTACCTTGTAGGAATTCCTAAAGGTCTGAAAGGTAAAAAAGCCAGCAGATAACCTCCTATGGGAAGCTTGTAGTTTAAAGAGAGAACTTCACTGGGCACAAAACTCATCAGACAGATTTTAAATTTAGTTCTCATAACATCATTCCAACATTTAAGGGTTTATTTAGGATCAAACTGGGACAAAATGCACTATTACATTGACTGTGAATCTCCCAACTTCTTTTAGTTTATTTTTCTGTCTTTCCACTAGGGACCTCTGTCTCTGAGAGGTTCCATCATGTGTTTGTTCACTTGCATTCAGAGATGATCTCCATTTTCTCTTCATCCTGCCTGATCTACTCTATTCAATTTAGCTGCAGTTGAGTGTCCACAGCTGAGCCTACTGCAGACCTCGCTCAAGAGCTCCAGATGTTCTCTAGATCTTTCTGGGATATGCTGGCTGCATTGCCAGGAAATTCAGTAAAGTAGGACTCAAACTGGACAATAGAATTGACCCTGCCCTGGCACAGCACTCTGTCAATCCTGTACAAAGCTCTGCCATGGAGCGGAGCTGACTCAACCTCGTCCAAAGAGCACAATATACTTGCACAATAATATAACCCAACACAGTAATATATCCCAGCCAAGTACAAAAAACATAATGGAGCTGGTTGAAAAATTTGTTTGGTATTTTATGGCATTTTTTACCCATTTTATTTGTTCAGCCTGCCAGAAACTATAGGTGGCCTAAAGCCATTAGAACAAGATGTTCAGGACACAATGTATAAGGCAGGAGAACAAGAGCAATTTATTCCATATCTATACCAGGACAAATAATTCAGTGTAACATAGAAGAATAAGGGGAGACACATTTATAAGCAGCCTGGGGATCTCCTTTGCAAAGCACTTTCTGCATTTACTTTGCCTGCTACCAGCATGACCCCCTTCTTGAGGAGCAACCAGGCTGTCCTGCCGCCTGAGCGCTCAGAGCATGGAGCGTCGTCGCTAACGGAGAGCTGGGGACCATCCCCCTCTGCGTTCCCACTTCACGTACCAGGAAGTTTCCCTGCAGCACCAGCGACACGGGGGACATTGGAGCAGAGAGCATGGTCCCTGCAGCCATAGCAGGA
>NW_008237231.1:1529958-1550697 GCF_000691975.1 Corvus brachyrhynchos | reverse complement strand
AGGAGAAGGCTTGCCTGTATCCTCCCATGAAGGCTGAGGGATCTGGTGAAGGCAATCACAGCAGCACATCTGATTTCACTAAAAGGGTGGAGTAGGAAAAATTGGAGTTAAGTTTATCTTGCATCCCCTGCCCAGCACTTCAGGGTAAGACCCTGAGCTTCACTTCTCTGCTCTGTCTGAGCAGCACTTCTGACTTACTCCCAGGGTTTGCCAACCCACAAAACACGTCACACCAGATAGGAGAAACACAGCAGGACTTGGAAAGTAGAGAGATGGGGTATAAAAAAAAATTGCTCAGGGGACCAGTCTGTCACTCCTAATTCCTCAACCATTTTATAGTCTTGGTGTGACACTGGAATGCACCCAAGGTTCCTCAGGTTACAACTGCCTTCATCCTCTTTCATAGCATTTCAATTAAATGCAGGTGTATTAAGGAAAAAGGGAGTCTGACATGGTCTTCAAAGGGCCCCTAATCTCACAGGAGTTATTGAAATGGAAAGGATATTTTGAGTCATCTCTCCTTGTTTAATTGCCTAATCAGACAGATACTTCCATTGTCTGATTTGGGCCAACACTGAGATTGAATTTAAGATTCACATCTCATAGCTCCTAATTTTATCACATTAGGGCTCAATCGAGTTACAGCAGCCCAGACCCTTTCCAAGTCATAGCCTGCAGGACTCCTTTATGAAGTGGGTTAAAAAAGACCTTTGGTACTTTCCTAATGGTTAGCCTTCATTATTTACAGATTTCAGAACGACAAAAGAGATTCACCGCAGAGCTAAAGCAAGCTGACAGGCTGCATTTGAGGTGCATTAATAGATAAGGAGACACTGCAGTACAATAGGCTTTAAATATTTCTGCAGCTCTACTCTTCAACATTTTTTTAGGCAGTGGACAATTTGCCACTCTCCTCTGCTGGAATTTTGATCATAAGGAGGGTATCTTCTGGGGCAACTCCTTTTCCTGTATGCACCAGACTTGCTCTAGTGCTGAGGTGTTTTAAAATAATTGAGAAGGGGAAACCAGGAATTTTGTGAGAATTTCTTCTCTTCTGATAGCTAACAAGGCAAGAACAAAGTGGGCCTTGCAGGACTATTTTCTACTGAAACCCAGAGTGTGTCACATCCAGTCACAACCCACTGCTCTTTTGATATGACACAATATGCTATCCAATGGACAGAGAGCAAATACTGGACCACAGGTCAGAGGACATTTTTCCTACTTTTTCTTTTTCCATGAGGAGTAAAATAAGCAAGGAAGCCACTGGCTGATTCCATGCTGTCAAGGGTTCACCGTTTCTCTGGTCATTAGCTATAATTAACTGTGTGGTTATGCAGTTTGCTGTTTTGTGCTTCCTGGCAGGCTAATGTAATTTTTTCTGGAGCAGAGGTTGCAAACTGGGGAATTTAACTGCAGGGCCTTTTGTCAAACAATTGTCATTTCTTCCACATGCACAGTCTTTGGGATATAGTAAATGCAATTAAATGAACAGACAGTGGGTTTTCTCCCCATGTAAACCAGAGAATAAATGTAACCACTGCCATCTCTTTTGGTGCTTATGCACCAAAATTAGAGTTGGTAATCAAAAGCTGAAGAGGGATCCTTACTACATCAGCACCTGGAAACCTCAGCCAAAGTGCATATGCCTCTGAGCAAGGTCCTCACCAAACAAATAAATAAACCTCAGTCTTCAAGCATGTGCAGCTTAGGCAGCCTGGACAGGGAACAGAGGTAGGCTGGGACCAGAAAGGGGATGGCAAATACTCTCTATTTTTTTTATTCCTCCGTCCAACTCTCTGATTGGTCCTGTTGTATTGATTTCTTGCTCATTAAACATGAAGGATATAATTTTCAAACATGTTCCTTTAGCTAAGGTTCCTGAGTCCCATTTATAAAGGGGATTTTTGAGATACTTATGGCAGACAGCTGTTTGCCCAGGTCACTGAGATACTTAGAACATTTTTATCCAGGCACTTAATTAACCCAACAAGAGGTGCCACACTGATATTGCAGCCTTCCTCCACTTCACCCTGGCAGTGGCCCTTAGGTTTTGATCAGAGAAGACCAGGCTCAGGTGCACAGCAGCAGAAGTACCACCAGAAAAGTCCACCTCAGACACTACTAACCACAGAGGAGAGCACTCAAACCCTGCCAGGGGCCACAAGGGTCAGTGGTAACCTAGGGTTTTGCTGCAGAAAACAAGCAAAACCAGAAGTGGTGCTCAGACAGCTCAGGTACTTGCTGACCTTCCCTTGGCTTACTGGAGCAGGGCTCCTCTCACCTAGGAAGAATGCTTCTCAGACAATGGCTCTTCTGAAAGAGTCTTTTCCTGAACACCTGATTACTCCTGTTTGCCCACCAGCACAGTAAAGAGCTGTATTAGGCCCCATTGCCTAATGTATTTTTTTGGTGCAATATATGACTTTGCACATTTCTACTCTTTTAAATGCCCAAAAGATATCAGGGCAGAGCACCAACACCAAACAAAAAGACCCTAGCAGGGCAAGCAGAAGCTGACAAGACACAAGCTGAATATCCTTGGAGTCTTTTTCCCCTCTTTCTGTAGGAGAAACCAAGCAAACTCTTCCTCACCTGCCCCCTTTGTGCCATTACACAGGCAGCCTGGCTCACCAAAACAGGTCACATTTACACCTTTGCAGTCATACTCTAAAAACTTGGGCACCACTGCGTCCAAAAAGTGGGAAAGAAACCTGTTAGGTCCTTGTGGATGAAGTCAGCTCTAGGATGAAATGATTAAGTGAACTACAGCCATCCTGTTGAGCATTTATGATAACCAGGAGGGGGTCTACTCCTGGCAGCTCTGCTCCAAAGATGCAGAGTGGTCGTTACTGTCGCAGGCAGATGGAGTGGGAACAAGGGGATAAAAGTTCACGTAACCTCCATTTCCCATTGCTCCCCATGCCTCAGTCATCCTCAGAGAGCTGCCCTCCACTGTGCTTTGCAGGAATCAAAAGAGCCATCTCGTTCTTAACCTATGTGCCACAGCTTGGCACTTGCATACATCATGGTGTTATCTGTCTCCTTGTAAAAGGACAAAGATAACATCCTCCTCCAGCTCATCAGCACCAGTGTGTCCCCAGATAAATTAACTACAGCAGCCACTTTTAGTTTTCCCAAACAAATTAAGATTTTGTCCTTAAACTAGGCTACAGGAAAAACATGTACAACATAGGGACAGAGAGATTATGGGCTTCATTCTCAGGCTGCTTATTGCTGCTCTGCTCCAATGTCATTTCAAAGGATTTTCTCTCAATTTCCAACAACATGACAGTGATCAGAATCTCAATGTGTCCCAGTTCTCCTCCTGGAGAAGGTCAATGGGTTTCTGTCCTAACCTCTGCTACGTAAGAACGAAGACAATGCTTCACTCCTGTGATGATAAATCATTCCTATAGAGTCATTCAGGGTTTGATCCTTAGAGTCAGAGCTGGCATTAATTTTGTACAAATACAAAGCATGACCCTCACCCTTAGTCGTGCAAACATGAGACCTCTATTTAGTAGAGATGATGCAGTGGTTAAATATATGGAATTCACTTCTAAATAAGGCTGCCTGCAGCTTAAAAATTGCCATGCCTTTGTGTTAGTTCAATAGCATATGGGAATGCTCCTGGGTTAAATGGAGTGTTTTGTGTCACTGGGAACTAGATGAGCTAAATATTTATGGTGATTATTATCCTGGAGAGCTGAGGTCACTGTTCACTGCACTGTCCTGTTGTTGTGAGGTGTTTCTCACCTCTCTATGCATATGCTTTTGTCTGCTGCCTTTCCTGGAATAGTGAGGCCATGCAATCCCCATCCTTGGAGATGTTTGAAACTCAACTGGACTGAGCAACCTAACCTAACTGGAACCACTTCAAGAAGGGGATGGGACTGGAGGATCTCAAGAGTCCCCTTTTAACCTAAATTATTCTGTGGTTTGTTCACAAGCATACAGAACAAGAGTTAGCAGTTCTTTGATTTGTCAACACTTAGCTAATTGGTCATTTATTGACCCCAAAGTCAGGTAGTTTCCTTTCCCTGACTCAGTGTCATCGGTGTAAAAACAAAAAGGTAGATCAAAGAGCTTTTTCAGGGAAGAAACACTGCATGGTACATGAAGCAAACAGTACATATGAGTATTACTGAAATTAGAAACAGTAAGGCCTATAGAAGAAAGAAAATTATGGACTATGAAAATGGAGTCCATCTGCCAAACCCAGTAATTTTGCCAGACACATTACCTGCAGTGGTAGACACTGTTCCCAGTTTTGCCAAAAGGCAAAAAACTTCACCTGAGCCAGAACACTGGGTCAGCACTGTAGAAAGTACCGTGGATCGATCAGTAAATGGCAATCTTCCTCCAGGTGAATGTTGAGCTACAAATGATGGAATGCTACAAGTCCTGCATTATTGTTTCCACCTTTGCAGAGCTGTCCTGTGTGTCCTTGTACTCAGACCGATTCAGCTCAGCTAACTTAAGATATCTGAATTTAGTCACCTGCTTGTCCAGGCTCTACCTGTACCAAATGGAGAGCGAAACACCTTCAGATTCATCCCTCACATTGGCTGAATTTTCCCGTGCCTACCTTTCACCCTTCACCCTCCTTATTTTTACACCTGGTAGGAAAGGTGTCTGCTCACCTTGCCCATGGTGTTTGCGGCCCCCTGTACTGGTCATTTCTTGCCCAGTTTCTGTCTGGCACACAAAGGAGCATTTGTCCTTGGCTGGAGCATCAGGGTACTGCCGCTGGACAGAGCAGGCAGACGGCACTGTCACAACCACAAGCAGTGACCAGACCCACAGCTCTGTCAACTCTGTCAACCAACACCACAAACCCCCAGGAGAGGCACCAGGAGACCCAGCGTGGAGATGAGGCACACGCCCAGCATCCCACAGCACAATTATGCAGTAGAAGTGAGAGCTAGCTAAAGCTTTGCTGGCAAAAGGACTGGTCTAATTCTATTTTATGTTCAATTACTTTGCTCTTAAAAAAAAAAAAAATGCTGGAGTCAAAGATGTTTTGGTGTTCAGCCTGAAATTGTGCTTTATCATAAATTCCCTGCACAGTACAAGAAATGTATGATCTGCACATTGAATAAATATTTAACACCTAAAATGGGGACTCCAACTTTGATCAGGGACCACACTTGGGAATAAATTGTCATTGCTTTTAAATTGCTGTAGTTTAGCCATAGCAGGTTATATACAGCAGTTATATAAAGCTATATACAAGGAGCAGTTTCTATGCCACCACAACAGGAGCAGAGTATGAGTTATACAACACTTAAACTGAGACACTCTGTCCAAGGGAAACCATATTGCTCACTCTGGGATTTCATACTGGACATTTATACCCTGGGTAAGAAAATGGATTTTTGTAGGAATACATATTTATTTTTCTTATTCGAACAGAACATAAGAATGTGCTAAGTATTTTTTAAGCCAAATTAGAGTTCAATTACCTTAACTGTTCTGTTTCTCTGAAAAAAAACCCCAAACATGTCCATGATATTATGGGGTTTCAAATGTTTTAATGAATCCACAGCTTTTAATTGAGGATATGCCAAAGTAGCCATAGTGTCTGCTATTTAAAGAGCACTGGCAACTGGTAACAAATACCAACACCATGGTTGCCGACTCTGGGTCCTTTCACAACAGTAACCACCCCAAAAAGCTACTTTCAAACTTTCTTACATATGTGTGAAAACAAACAGTGGGAGGGAGAAAACAAAACAACTGTGATGTTGCATCAAAACAGCTGTGTTCTGCATTACAGAACTCCTACGTGTGTTGGCAGTCCTACCTACCAACGTTCCCCAGTACCATTTTTCCTGGAAAACTTCAAGGAGGAGAGAAATAAATGAGTAAACATACTTCCCTCCTTCTCCTAACAGAAGACAGGTACAAGCTGAATGTGCCATTTCAAAGGGAAAAAAAAATCATTCCCCACTGAAGTTTGTACCTGCAAGTGCTCCCCCAAACCTTTTCACCCCCCTCCAACTCACAGCACAGCAGAGACCAGATTGGAGGAGCTTGTGATTCAGTGCATCATTCCCATGCCTTTAACACAGCTAATAACTGGAATTATCAAGGGTGATATCCTATCACTTTAATCGTATCCCAAGCCTTTATCAGATAGGAGAAACACATTCTTCCCAGTTAAGGAGGCAGGCCCAGATCCAGAAAGGTTTTAAGCTCCTACCTCTTACCAGAAGCAACAAGCTGTGGGTACCTGCAGGCTCCCATGGTCCAGTAAGGCTCATGTTTTCTAAGTCACCCACATCATAGCACATTTGCTCTTAAACCACAGCCCAGGTGAGGTGGAGAGCAGCACATGGAAGCTCCCTCCATATGCACAAAAAGGCAGCTTGCATATTACAACTTTACCAAGCACAGCTGCTGTACAATGTGTTTTACCCATTGTGAGGTGAAGAATTTAAGTCTGGCCCTTCCCTGAGGTTTCTAGCAGCTGTTTCATCTTCATGGGATCTCATTACCCAGCGCAAGAAGCCAGCCTGGTGAGCCTGATGCTGCTCGCTGGCAAGCACCCTCTGCAGGCTTTGAGTCACACCAGCAAACCTGCCATAGGATTTATTGCAGTGTGGCTCACCTGCCCCACTGTCCACTGCAAACAGGCTTTCCCAAACAGGACTGCCTTAACGAGGCTCACTGTATCTATGGCTCATTCGGAGCCATAGGCCTCTGATCCAATAAGCTTCATGCTTCAGGGAAAGGACTTGCAACCCCCAGGGCACAGTGCCAGTTGACCCCAGCAGCTCTGGAGTGACAGAAATCCCTCCAGGCATTTCCAGCAAGGGAGATGGAGGCATGATTTAGTCACACCTGTGCCAACTCCAGGGACAGAGCCCCACAGCACCCAAGGCCACCTCACTGGGACTGGCTGGGGGACTGTGCTCACCTCCAGGCTCTCCTCTAGCAGAAGCTTCCTGTGAGTCCCATCGGCCGAGCAGGATGGAACCATTTGGGAATGCCTCCGGTAACATACCCCAGCTCATACAAGTGTAAGACGAACCCCAGGTCTCAGAGGACTTTGGAAAGGCACAGAGAGCTGTCACCCCCGTGCTGAGGCTGAGAAGCTGAAAAGGAGGAAAACCCACAGGTTATTCACACCAAGAACTTGTCAAAGCTGGAGGCCAATAGCTGTAAGTCTGTGCTCATGGTAAAATGGGAAGCCTCTGGGAAAGGAATGATAATATTGGCATCATGAAGATTTACCAAAAGAGAGTATTGCCAGGAAAAAACGTGAATTTAGTTTCACAAACAAATTCCTCGCCCAGACTAACAGAATCAAAATCTTTTCTTGATGGCTTTTTGCATTTGGGCAGAAATGGAAAATCTTTCTGTAAATATTCTCTGTCCTCTTGCAGCTGCTCAATTGTCCGGGTGATGAGATTACATGAGAGAGGGAGAAGAGGTTAAGTATTAGCAGCAAGTAAGAAGCAATGTCTCAGGAGGATGAGGCAGCCACCTGCTAGAGCATGGGATTGATGCCAGCGGTCGGTGATGTCCTGTGCAGGACAGTTCTGCTCTTTCAGACTCCCTCTCCAACAGTAACTCCTGGAGACACAACTGGGATTTGTCAAAATCAAGAGGGCCACAGCAGAAGCAACCCTGAAATGGAGATAAGCTCAGCTCCTAGGCAGGTAACCAAGCTTGCAGGAGCCAGCAAGCACTCTTTTTGGTACCTGTTAAGCACCAGGGTGTGACCTCATTAGAGCAGTAAGAGATGCAGAAGACCACCCTGGGAGCCTGGAATCGCCTGCTGCAGGGAAGCTGACTGGACACTGAGACACTCATCCTGTGTCAGAGACACTTGCAAGCACTCCAGTCTGCCCCAAGTGCACAGCCCCTGTTTTCCCACAGCACAGGAGAAAGGCACGATGGTGCACAATGGAATGAAGGAATCCCACACCGAAGGCTGGTGTGGTTCACAGCACAGGTGGGTCCCAGGGAGGAGAGGAGGTGCAGACAGTGGCCAGGATGCTGCAGGCAGGCGCTGGCAGCTGGGCAGAGGCAGCTGCTGCACAGGCAGAGCTCCAGCGACTGCAGACATTGACAGAGCTCTGCAGAGCACAAAGCTCGTCCGAAGGCAGGTGGAGAGAAATGAGAACAGGAATCAATTACAGAAAAACAGATAGAGCTCATACCTGCCACAAATGAAAGAAAATTGAAAAACAGTCACAGCCTTCAATAGTAATAAAAAGAAAATGGTTTGGTCTCTGGATGAGAAGCTGAGAGCAGACCTTGCAGAAGCACACAAGGATAAGGCAGAGCTGCTTGACTTTGCTCTTTGCAGGAGAACGGACATGCTGTGGGTAAAGCTCACCAGCAGTTTTCAATTAAATCCTTTAACCTTGGCATCAAGAACACCTCCTCTCTAGAGAAATAAAATAAAAGCTCCAACATAATAAACTGAAAATACAGGGAATTTTTTGTCAGAGGCATCCAAAGTACTGGAGGAAATTTGGAAAGGTAACTCTTCACATAGCAAATTGGGAGGCAAATACATCAAAGATCAGACAGCACAAAATTAGTGCTGGGATCCATCTGATGAGATGCAGATGTCTACACCTGAGCTAATCATCCCACGTGCTCTGTGTGTTCACTGGTGAGTTTTTGTGACAACACCACACACATAGAGGAGATGATACAGACGAGCTATATATAACTCGTCCATATCATACCAGAGAAGCTGCACTGTAAGATACCATGAGTGGAAGAGTTTAGGTTTCCTGATTCACCTGTACTTATTTGTGGGACTTTAATAACCCCTTCTGCAAAGAGTTTCTAGACTGGGCTGCACATGGCACATGCACACACACGTGTCTGTGCTGGTTAGAGGGTGATTGACACTGAATAATTAAAGTGCTGCAACCTCTCTCCAGATATTTCACTGGCTGACAGATAGACAGAGAGGTGTGTGTATGTGACAGAGCACAAAGTGATTACACACATCTAGGTCTTCACTCTTTCTGGTCTCGGCTCCTTGGCAGTTTCCTCAAGTTGTCTATGTCTGTAGCCAAGTTTTAATCACTGCTAAATCACCCCATATGACTTGTGCTTTGGAGCACTTTGTCAACATCAGAAATAAGTATTATTCCCACAAGGAATCCAGCTGGCCTCTAATTAGCTTTTAGAATATATCAATTAAGGTGATAATGTGCTGTCCAGTGATGAAAGCCTCTGTCTCACCAGCTTCTAGAAGATCAATACAACTGTATGATATGAAAGATACACCAATTTATTTTCCTGGCAAATGAATCAATAGGGCAATTATAATGGGACCAGTCATCAAATAAATATTATCAGTCCTGAAGAAGTCCCGAAACCAAACACCACCAGTTATATACGTTCAAGCAATATTTTTCTTTCTGGTACTTATTACTGCAGAAAAATTATGCTTGTCTTAGCAGCAGCAAAACCACTAATGTAGATAATCACAGTCCTGAGCTTCAATCTATTACATGGTGAAGCTGTCTATTTTTCTGAGAAGCTCCCTTCCAGCGCTACCTTGGTGCCAAAGAGATCTGTGTGTAATACCAGGAAGAAAAGGAAAATGACAAAAGTTTGCATCTGCCCACAATCCCTTGGCTATACCATACTTCTGATAAGAGAGTGACTTGTTAAAGTTCACTTCTTTAGAATTCCATGTATTTCATGGCCATCTGAGCAGCATCTGAAACTCCTTGAAGCCAGGTTTGCAGCATTGGTACCTCATTTTGAGGCTCGCCTGGGTCTCTTCCATATGTCTGTTCCTGTCATAGCAGGCATGAGCTGCAGCATAGGAGAGCCTTGCTCTCAGAGTGACACCATCCAGGACATGCAATTAGGGATCAGCCAAGAGGTTGTTGCCCCATAAAAATATCTCACAGAAATGTTTCTACCACTAAAGGAAAATCCTGGAAAAATCTCTCATCAGCCCTAAAAATGGATCACGAGTCAGCTCAGCTAAACTGACAGAGGTACAAAACACTACAACAGCGAATTGGCTGTGTCAGGGCCTGTCAGCACCTGCTACGAAGCACTTGTCAAACCAAAAGAAAAGCTGAGACAACAGCAGATTTCTTGTATTTCTGGTAAGAACACATTTGCATTACTGCTTGCAATGAAGGATCATTAGTGTGAAGTGTTTGAATACATGCTGAGAAACAGCAGCAAGTGCACAGGCAGGGCAGTAACACCACAGATCACAGAAACCAGAGGGCTTTGGAGTGTGCAAAACCCAGCATCCACTACAGGGCATCCCTTTCCCCATCTGCCCTTGCTCCCTGGTCATCTGTTCTCCTGGCAATCTGCTTTGGTTTCAGTCTCTTCATCTCCTGCACTGAAGACTCCAGGTTTTTCCTCATGTTTCACATTAATATATTGAGCGAAAAAAACCATGTCTGGTCTAAACTGACACAGCTGCATTTGGGGTGATGATGGTAGACACCAGCTACACTTCTGGATGGAGAAGAAAAGTCTCTTGGCCCAGGGAAATGGGGTTTATTCCCTGTTAATCTTTTCAAATGCCCTTCTTTGCAGGCTATTCCTCAGTGGTTGGAAATACCCCTCTGGGGACATGGCCACCGGTGCCACCTGCCCTGCAACGTTCATCTAGGTGGAGGATGAGCCCAGAAACAGCCTGATTGGATCCATGTCTTCTGTTTGGCAAAGCCTCTCTTGTGTTTAATAGATAAAAATTAAGACCAGCAGCAGAGTGAGGATAAGGATGGGTTTTTCACATCTGAGCTCAGGGTTTTCAGAGGCAAAATCAATCCCTTGTCTCATTCCAGTTTTTGCATCCTTGTCTTGCCAGGCACCAGCTTCAAAGATAAATCTGCTGTTTGCTCCAGAAGAGAAAGCAAAATGAAGTTGGAATGAGCTCAGGGGCTACATTTAACTCTAATGCAGGCTGCTACTGCCTACAGTAGCTCCAGAGCAAGGTCCTGCAATGAATATTTTCAGACCATGAGCTAATCTGCTTCATAAACAAAGAAACTTTCTGTTTTCTCTCCTGAATATAAGGCATCTTTGAATAACTTGTCATTTTTAGCATTACAATGAGTTATAACCCCTTTGTTACTCCACGTAATTACTTTTGCAGTGAATTGCGTACGTGTCAAGTGTAAATTCCTCAAAGAGTAACAAATACAGAAACTGTTCCTAAACAAAAAGTACCGGCTAGTAAACTTCACCACTCGAGTCCACAGTTGCATCTCCACAGGTACAGTTATGGTCAACGTGTGCCAGAAAACAGCCAAGTACTTTTCCCTCATTTAAAAACCATTTTTCCACCAAATTCAGGAAATTGCTTTGACAGGCCACCAATAAGTGATGAGAAAGGACTCAGTGGTGTCCCTACTGGTTCACAGGTTGTTTTGGTCACTAGCCATATATTGCAGAATTCTTGCAAGGCGTTGAGAAACTTTAAAGCATTTCAGCACACAGCCTGGCCTGAGCACACTCACTTCCTAATTCATTTTGCACAGCAAATGGTTTCCTTTCCAATAGCCCTCCAACAGCCTATCACAACCTGGCTGTAGCTGCTGCTCAGATCAATATATTAAACTGAGAAGTGTTATTCAAGCAGAATTTCGTTTATAAAATAAAATTCTTGTAATGAAAGCTGAAATCCTGCTCTCTCCTCCATCTGGGCCTCCCCACCGTTGCTGATACAACTGAACCCCTGCCAAGAAAACAAAATCAGTTCCTCAAAGCTGCCCCCAAGACAGCCTCACTGGCTGTTTTTTCACAATGTTTTGGCTAAATATAGGTCCTTGAAGGCAGCTCCAACCAGTAAGTGCTGCTCCTCGTGAGCACAGGTGACAGGTCACAAGCTGGAGGATCATTTCTGTGGAGTCAGGGTCAAAAGTGAGGCTTTTTTTTCAGCAACGTCAGCCCTGAGGCCACCTCTGCTCTTAACAAATCAGCAGGATTTTTTGAGGCACAGAAAGTACTGAACATTTCAGAGGCGACCCAGTCCCTTTCAGATGCTTCAAGCAGTAGTTAAAGCATGATTTAAATACACAGAGAATTCCTCCTTCATCCTGCAGTTTCAAACGAGGGTAGTAGGCTGCTGCCAGCACTTCTCCAGGCACTGATGTGCCCAAGAGGGAATTACCAGCAGACTCTCCCAAGGCAGCAAACCTGATGTCTTCTTTTGGAACAAAAGCCAGAGGTACCTGCAGGATGTGCACCTAAAAGACCACTGCCCCAAGACCCATGTTCTCTTCCCAGCTCTGTTGCTAGCTCAGCATTCACTTGAGGTCCACAACCCTGCTCATACAATCCTTTAAACCCTCAGCAGAGACTGTGCACTTTCATTAGCCACAGCTGAATCCCAGATTGGCAAATAGCAGCTGAAACACCTATTTTTAATTGAAATGAGTCACGATAGACAGATTTTCATTAGTGTTCATACTAAAGTTGCTCTTCATAGGGCAATCATCCATTAATCTGATCATGATCATGGTTTTCTTAATGATGTGGCAACTCAATGAAACATATTTCATAAAGTGAAAAATTTCTCTTCTTTCTCCGAGTTGCTGCTCATTTCCATTCACTGTAATCTTTCTTTCACTGTGCATAACATCAGCCTCTTAAGAATGCAGATCATTTTCTTGAGGCTTGTCCCAGAGTCTCAGCATCCATTTAGGGGCACCACTTGTCCGAGAGCACCTGTTGCACCAGGGATGCCCTGTGGAGCTGCAAAATAAAACCAGGATGTTGTCTTAACAGTTCTCACAGTGGACCAGAGATCACCCAAGGACAGTGGTCCTGCTGGAGGGGACACTGCTTGTTAGGGAGCACATCTGCTCCTCTGCTCATTAGCTGCTGCTTCACTGAATCTTACACACTTTTCAGAAGACAAATGCTGGGCAAGAGGGAGGGCTGGCAGTGAAGAGGTGACATGTTTCTCACTGCAAGCACACATGAACCATGATGAACCTGCAACGTTTTATGTAGTTATAAATTGAACACACAGATAACCAAAGCCACTCTCCACAGCCAGCCAATTAACACTTTGCAGAGGGACCATGAGCTGCCTGGAGCTGACCCTGTCACTGAAGCATGCAAGGACTAAGGCGGGGGAAGCTTTGCCTGGGGTAGAAGGAGACTACATGACCCCGACCTGGGAGGCAGCAACCCCACATTTCAGAAAAGGTCATCCTTGCACAGGCATACATACACAGGAGCACTGCAGAGGTTGCCAGCACCATTCTCTGCCCTGCATAGCTCCTGTCATCCTCAGAGGAACCACTCAGCCTGGCTTCGATGGCTGAGCTTGGACGGGGACACAGCAGCTGCTCGGGCAACAAATCCAGACAGCCGAGAGGAGTCAGGGCAGTGGCAAACAGATGCTGGGCAGGGTGGACAGGCAGCCACCAGCCTCTCACCAGGGAGGACCACAGGCAATTTTTTGGGCTGTCACTGAGCAGGTATTTCTTGTCAAATGGGCTGTAGTGCTCAATAACACAGCAGATTAGAAAATGGGGAGGTAGGGGGCTGAGAAGAGGGGAGGGCATATTTTAGATGACTTAACATAGGGAATCAAACACTGAGCTTTGCATTTCCCTAATAAAACACTCAGCATGTGATTTTGTGCTGTTGGTTGCTCCTGCAGAAGCTGTGGCTGCTGCAGCCACTTACATTAACTGAACACAGAATGAATGCTAACATCTCTGCAGAGCTAAATAGACAAGCTCATATTTTCACTTAGTGGAGAAAAACTGTCCCTCTTAATGCTTTATGACTTGACTGACAGAAAGGAAATTTCAGTGTCTGTGCAGGCAGACAGGAATAGACGGGGAAAATGATGAATATTTACAATACAGAGGAAACTATTTAGGTGAGATATTGAATATTATCCAACAGAAATGTGAGTAGAATTGTTGTTAAATGTATAAAATCTTACATTATCACAGAGGGAATTGCATTTTGAACATTCAAAATAATTCTGAATAGCTAATGCAATGAAAGAGCTTATAATACGTACAGTCTTGCAAAATGGCATAGTTGGCCAATCACACTTGCCAAAAAACCAGAGAGGATTTGATTGAATTTCGAAAAAGACTAAATCACTGTACTGGCACTGGTCACATGGCAGCCCTGTGGGACAGCTGCACAGGCCTGTCCCCCATGGCTGCACACACTGCTACAGCCACTGCAGAGCAGGCAATCACTGACAGCCAGGAGAGGAATGTCCCATGGCCAATCCTACTCGAGCCATTTCTGAGGGGCCCAGTCATGTTTCCACGGGCAGGAGACAGTGGCCACCTCCCACCCCAATGTCTCCCTGCTTTTGGCTTCACTCTCCTTGGTGTTCCCTTACTCTTTGTCCTGCCAAGGGTCTCCCAGAGCTTGAGTTTTTTCTGTGCTGTTTGCCTGTGTGCAGATCCCATACTGCTGCCAACACCACTGGTAGGAGCTTGGGCATCTCCCTGGTGCCCTCCCTTGGCAGAGCAATGCTACTGCCAAGGTCCCACCACGGTGGGATTTTGGCAGCTGCTCAGTCCCTGGCAGAGAGGGTTGGCAGCAGGCTGAAGGTGGCCAAGATCAGCACTCCTGTCATCCGCTTCCACATCAAACAGAGGATAGAAACTACAACCTCAGATGCTTGGCAGGAAAAAAAGAGAGCTGAATGCAGAATTTTACCCTCCCTTGATTCTATTTAGCAAGTTTATGGAGGGGAGCTGTTCTTTTAGCCAAGGGAATTCTGCATCACTAACAGATTGGTATTGTTTATGCTGAAATTGGGTGCTGAAGAAGCAAATCAGTTTGCAAAAAAATGTATCAGCATCTACAAGAAACAACAGAAAGAGTAAATGGGCTTAATCAACCATTAGACAAGGAACTAGATTAGCGTGTTCTTACATATATTTAAGAAATACAAGCTCTTAATCCTACCCAGTGCACTTTATTCCTTGTGGTGGGTAACTCATCTATAAAGACGACTCTTTGAACAGCTGCATGGGTCAAGGACCATCTCTCCCAGCAGCCACAGCCCCTGAGCAGATGCTGGACACGAGCTTAGCGTGAGGGAAGGCACGCCAAGTTTCCCCTGCACACTGGTCCCTTGCAATCCACTTCACTGCCTCTCTGCTAGGCATTGGAACAGGAAAACAAATTTATAGAGTTAAAAAAAAAAGCTGTCAGTGAGAGGCTTGAAAAAAAGCTCCTGGGCCAGCCCCTGACAGCTGACATCCTCATGTCACCTCTTCACTGCCTTATGCTGCAGCACACAGGTTGCCAAGGGACATCAGCCAGAGCACTGTGCTTCTGCCTGGGACTATTTCTCCCCTGTGACAGGCAAGGAAAGGTTTTGGCAAGAGAATGCCAAAGCCAAGCTTGGTAACTCCCTGCAATGTTCTTTTGAATGTTCTTATTTTCCTCATGGAGGATGGAGAGATTTATGAAGGAAAACTCCAAAAGTAGTCAGATAAAGAGAAATATCATTCTTTATCTCTCAGAGAACAAAAAGGGCTCATATGCACTGCCCTGTGCATTCCAGACAGTGTTAGAATGGAACAGGATGTTTGCTGCTCACTGTAACCTCACTGCTCATTCCCTATTCTGATTCTCAACCATCTCCCAGGTCTTCACCAAACAATCATCCCCACAGGGTTACTGAGGACAAGCTTAGCAGCATCCATGCAGAAACTGTGCCATTTACCATGACCTGGGATTTGGGAGCAGGACATCTGGTTTCCCTTCAGGAAACAGGGTCCATCTGCAAGCTGACTTGCCCTCATTTCAGTGTGTGACACTGAGTGGGATGACACCAAGTCATTTACTTAATTCCAAGCATTTCTCTGCTTTCTCTGCCCACACTAATGGCCATTTCAGTCAAAACCAATCAGGTTAGGTTTGCACAGACACTCTGGGTGTTTGTTTAAAGAAAAAAAACCCCTAAATTATTGGGGAAACGGGTGTAAGGTAATACTCACATGGGGAATCAAATCTCCCAACTGGATGATCATCTGCTGTCTGGTGGCAACAAGTCTCCATTGCAAGGGTCTCGTGGCAGCCTCTTCCCACCCATGAGCTTTTATTGGCGAGCCAGGGCACCAGTTTGAAGCACGCTGGCAAGTTTCTGAGTGCAGCTGAGAGGGTACTGAAGTAGACTCACCTCATTGCTAGGGGAAATTATTCACGTTAGTATCTGCTTTAAGAAATGAAAAAAGGCCTCTCAAAACCAAATTCCACAAAGGACTGGTAGCCTCTTCAAATAGATAAGAACTGTACTCAGGGTAACGGCAGCAGAGTGATTTGTTAAGACATTTGTGGTGACTACGAAGCTCAGATTAGTTCCTAGGCCATATTCATTAGCTTTCACTGAGCTCATGGGATAAAAACAAGTTGCATTTCAGTACAAGCAAATGCATTTGGTGGGAAGGATCACATGAGTATGGCCATTAACCACACAGACCAGAGGAAGTGAAGCACAATGCATATATGATGGATTTGCAAAAAACTCAGCTATATTCTGTTTCACCTTAAGTGTGATAAGCTCAAGCACATCAACATGCTTAACAGCAAGTTCAATTTACAGCCTGTGCTTACACATTGCTTTTTTTGTAGAAGCTTAGGTTTAGCATCAGAAGGACAAGCTGTGCATGACAGAAAGGACTCCTGTAGTCTCGGAGAGGCCATAGCCAGGAGTATTATCTTCCTCCAGGACCCCATACATGATTAGGAGAAGAATGCTCATTAGTTTCCTCTTAATACAGCTGAAATCTCAGCACGGCTACTCCTCAGCTCAAATGATTTCAAAAACTGCTCAACAAAACTAATTTAGTTTAATTAAACTTATCTATATTTTATAGACAAAGCACATCTCAGACAATGTGCAAAACGTACAGATAGCACTGACCCAAGAGATTCCACTCCTGGGTAAAGCTTCTAGCTGATAGCTCAGTGTAATTTAAGCAATCATTTTTACATGACTGAATCTGATGAATAGTTTTCTTTGTGAAAAATGGCTTCTGGCCAGACATGGACAAAAATAGGCAATGAACAAGGCATTCTTGGAACAGATCAACTTCTCTCTACTGATTTAATCGTAGCAATACCTCCTAACAGACCTGAAAAGTATGTTCTTCTGCATTAGGCTTTCTAATTCCTTTATGGTTTTGATTGACTTATTTGCCTTTGAAGCTGGGGGAACATTTCATTATAGAAGTGTTGACTACTTTATTATAAAATGTCCACATGGTATAGACTAATGCCTTGATAGCAATTTTTATGACTTACAAAGATGATGGCAATGCATTTTTCTGGCATCTAGTTCCACCTTTAAAGATAAAATTTGCAAATCCTTCTGAGAATAAATCATTAATTTGGAAGGATAAGACTAAATTCAGAGGAGCTGCAAACACCAGAGAAGAGAGCAATATAACAAGTAAATCTAATGAAACGTGGTCCAAAAGTGAAAGTAATACTCTTTTCTCACTAGAACTGGTTATTGAAAATTGTATGTCTCTTGGGGTTACCTTAACTGTGTTCTGGACCTTGTAGCTTAAAGCACGCTGGGTGCAAGGTTTGGCTCCACTCTGCACAAGGTCCCTATCAAATTAACAACAGAAGTGGCTGCTGCACAAGTGTTACTGTCCTTCAGCTGCTTGTCCCCAGCCTTCTGCCCAGTTCCCAAAACGGGCAGCATAAGGAGTCATCTCTTCCAGGACAGAACCAACCAGCTTATTTTAAACCTCAGGTTATCTGCCACAGGAAGGTTACAGCTGGGGCACTGACCTCCAGCATAAAAGCAGGAACACCCTGAGCCACAGTGGCCATTTCTGCAGCAGCTGCAGCCTACCACAGCTCAGCATCCCTGCTCCAAGGCACACTCCATCTCTCACAGGATGTAAGCATCAATCAGGTCAAACTAGAGAGCAGAACGATAAAGAAAAATACCCATTAGCAACCTTTACTAAGAGACATTTTCTTCTTGTATTTAGTATTAGTTTAGTTATATATATCCAGGATTATAGGAAGCCACAGGGTCAGTTCAGTATCTTCAGATCCTGTGCTATGTTTTATAGTCTGAATTGAATGTTCTCTACCACAGTTCTCTGTTTTTTAATGTTTTGCTTCAGGCATTTCTCTCTCTTTATGAGTATGGCCAGACGGCAGGACACACCAATCAATGCTCCAGCTGAACTCAGTCAGTTGCAGGAGGAATTATTTTCTATTTCTATTCATATAATATTTAAAGAAAAATACCCATTTAATATGTTTAATATTAATTTGCAATCCCTTACGCTAGACCCTAAATTTCTTACACTCTTCACACAATTTAATGTGCAGCATCAATAAGGTCTTTACGAAGTGAACACTGAACAGAAACTTCCATGATGCTGAAGTTAACACTACCTCTGCTATGACACATTTTATGTGCTTCATGAAAATACTGCAAGCTGGGTAGCTTCAGTAGCTAGCACATCCACTGTCAGTTTATTTTACTGATCTAAAAAAACCAAACTCTTCAATGCTCTCATGACTTTTACCTGACTTCCAGTTCTCATCCAAAGAGGCTTCAAACAAATTGTAATGAATTATCTGGCAAACAAATGTCTTCGTTATTTCATACACAGCAAAGAGAAAAATTGATTCTGAATAAAAGCCATCTAAACTATGCCATTACATAAATGCCTAATGTATATCTGGAGAATTAGCCACATGTAATAGATCTTAATGCTAAAGCCAGCTATAAATCAACACACTAGAACCATTCTAGCAGCAGAAGGAAATCAACGACTATTAATATAATATACAAATGCAAACTAATCTGAAAATTCATTATTTAAAACAAGACTTCCTGCTTGGCATTTTAAGAATGTTTCCTGGCCGACAGCCTTGGAATATACTCAGCACCTTACTCAGACCTTTTCACCCCTCCTGAAGGAGTCTCCAAAGGGGACTTCCCATGGCTGCAACTTAACAGGGGTGGAGCAGCCTGAAACCCACCCCAGCAGACAGTGCAACACCTGAAGGTTAGGGTTGTACACAGAAGGCAGTTCAGATGCCATGTGGGAGGCTGCTCTCGGTAAACCACAAGTAATTTAGGAGTTGTGGATCAACTACATAAAATCATCAAGGAAATCTTTGGCTATGATTTCCCCACTTCCATTTCTCCTGTGTAAAGCTGGGACTATAATGTTTATGAAGTACAACCTTGCAAAAGCCTGGGATTTATTCTGATGCTGCAGTGGCACGCCAGGACCAGGAGAAAAGGAGATAGATGATGGCGGGCATGCCCAGCCGGCCCTGCTCCACCTGCCCATTGACACTGAACACACATCCCAGGTCTTTTGGCATGAGATTGAGAGGTCCCTAGGTGTGGATAGAAACAAGCTCCCTGAAAAACACCCTTCAGTCAAGCCAGTCCTGAGACTGGTATTTGCTTTGTGTATTTGTGCTTCTTTTCTTGGACCAGAAAAGCACTGCTAAAAGCGGGGCTGCTGTGAAGCCTCTTAAAGCAGATCTACAGCTGATTGGAATGATAACCCAGAACCACAGCTACTTCCCAAAAATGCTGAATGCTGGCTTTTTTGTCTTATTATTTCCAGCATATGCAGCAGTTACCTGTTCTTACATACACTCATGGCATAGAGCATCTGCCTTAAGCCCCCTTCCTCTTCTTTTTCACATGGCTTCTTTATATACATTTCATGCCCTGAAGGATGGACGCATTTGAAGTAGATGGGCAAGCTTCATAAGGATTCAAGCAACAATGGCTCTATATCAAACAACACAATACATTAGAAACTTCATTATCCAAAATTATGGAAGTAAAAGCACTTGAAAAATTATTTTTGTGCATACAATTAAAAAATCATCACAAGATTAGAAGTGCACCACAATCCTTCCAACATGTATAATTTAATTTTTAGTCTTACTGTTCAGAAGAATATTTCTCTCCCACTTCAGCATACAAAAAGGGATATTCTAGTCAGGAACAGTAAATCTTTTTGCTTTTTACTTGCTTGCCCAAACAAACTCTGTTCACACTTCTTAGAGCAAAGCTTTGATTTGAGAGACATCAGGTGATGTGCAAGACAACTGACCACCACCAAGTACACCATGAATCTGTGAATACCTCTAAGAAGTACACACCACTGTATGTATTATCATCCATATCCAAATCATCTCTGAATCTCAGCTTTCTGCTGGTGGAGCTCTCTGCACTGCAGTTTTCTGCCTTCCTCCACAGCTACAGGAGCAGGAGCTCTGCTATCCCAGCACAGAGGCATTTGTTGAGGCTGCTCATTACATTCACTGCAGTCATTCACATGATGGCACATGGGACACGTGCACCAGTCACAGCAGCACCACAGCAGATCCTTCTTCATTAACAGATTCATCAGTGATGTTGGTCCCAGATCACAACATTTTCCAGGCCCGCTGTGGCACTGTAGACTAAACAAACACTGTGCATCAGCTGCCAAGCAGGTTCCATCTTTCATGTTTAGCTGTTTGTGAAACTCAGTCATTTCTTCTCATTCCACATTGTCAGGAAAGAGCAGATGGCAGATGTGCTCTGCCTATAATATTGTTTTTATGATACCCTGCCTGCTGGCAGAACAGTGGAAGAAACATTTGGAGACAAGAATTTGCAGTATATTTTCAGTTTTGGGTAACTGAGCTAAAAGACAGTATAGGGTATAGGGAGGAAAGGTTTGTACTGAATAGGTGCTGATAGATTCCTGTGACCAAAAAAAAAAAAAAAAA
>NW_008237231.1:1486160-1529823 GCF_000691975.1 Corvus brachyrhynchos | reverse complement strand
GGGAAAAAAAAAAAAAAAAAAAAAGGAAAAAGTGATACTGACAAAAAAGAAAAAAAAGAAGTATTTAATATGTTCATATGGAAAGAATAAACAGACACAACTCTGAGACAGTGTGTTCTCATTCATATGGGATTCAAATACAAGACTCAGTTTCAGCCTCTAAAAGTTGTTTTCTGAATTGCATAACATCCGTGACAGAATCATAACAGAAATGACACCTGAAGGATAAATGTATGCTTTCATAACAAAGCTGAAAGAGACACCATTAAGTTTACATCTAGAAATTTTTATTAAAATATTTTTAAAATATGTGCCTTATACACAGAAGAAAGTACATACTTTATTTTTAAGTAATATTATCTGAGCTGCCAACAGTATTTCTTCCTTAAAAATTTTAGTACACATATATCTTCCAAAATAACAAACCTGGCACAGTCAAGAAAGGAACATCCTGTTTTCATTTAAAGCAAGGCTAAAATAAAAGAAGATAACTGCTTCAAAACTTGGGAGATTTAAAATTATGAACATGCTACTGCAAAATGACACCTTGGGATTTAGGTTGAAAAGTTCATTTAGAAAGCCTTATAAATCAAACTAAATACTGGCTATAATCTATGAGGCAATCTAAGGCAATCCCATTGCATGTAGAACTCATTTATCTACATTCACTGGTACCCAGCTGCCCAGATGCCAAATTCGTTTTCTGTAAACTACTGACAAAACTGTGGAAATGTCCCAGAGAAGAAAACCTGCAGAAAAATAATTAGCTGTGACTGTTGAGCAGATGCAGTACAAGCTCTTCATCCTCTGCCAGAGAAAGCCCAGTATCTAATGGCAAATAAGGATCCTCCTCTTGGCTGAATTGCACCTTCTTTCTTTTCAGTGGCATTTCTTCTGCTGTGGCATTGTTGCTATTGCTCCTCTTCCTTCTTCCACTCTTCTCCTCAAGTTCACTGCAGAAAAAAATCAATTAGTCTTTTTAACAACTGTGGTAATCAGTATCATCATGTAATCTAACAATTCCTTTTAAACAAGGCAAATTTGTGTCAAGATAAGAGCAAACAAAATTACAATTCAGAAGGGTGAAGCAATGGAAGCTGATGGACTCTGAATGTCTAAATTAGAGCTGCTCTCAGACCGAGGTGCTGGTGGATGTTCTGTCTTAATTGATTACAGTGTATCAAGATATTGCTATCAGACTTATCTAATATTTGCTGCCTAATACAGCAACAGACAACTTGACAAAACTGATTTAGCGATGTGTCAGTGGACCTTGACATGCACTCAAGATCTTGCTTACAATAAATATGCACCAAAAATAAAAATAAAAGAACTGTCATTTCACTGGCAAATCCTACACTTAATACAATTTTGATTTGGGACTATCTCATTTGATCATTCTTTCCCCTTCTTTGAGACATTTCCCTTGGAAGCTATTAACCACCTCTGCCATGGGGAAGAGGAAAAGTCCAAACCCAGTAATTTTCCCTGGTGAATTCCTACTTCTTCTGCTGTTTCTCTTAAGACTTAAATGAATTGCCTTTTGCAGCCTTCAATCTGGATGAAACAGCTGCCAATCTGTTTCATAACCCTGGCTTATACCACATGGCCACGTGACAACAATGGGAGGAAAGACAGAGCTTTCATGTATCTTCACGTGTTTTTTGTCCAAAACATAGAAAAAACGCTGTAAGTCTTCTTATCTAAGTTTTAAACAATCTAATCTAATAAAATCTATCCTAAGATCTGTGAACCAGATTATGGAGAGCTGGTTGTCGTATACTGTAGGGTAGAATTCACACCCAAAACCCAGAAAAATGCAAACCCCCACACCCCAGACCATTCCATCCAAACAAGCTAACTGAAACAAAACAGCATTCTCAGCTTTCCATGTTTGTATTTTTTTAAATATAACAAAAATAAAAATGGAACTTCAGAAACAGAGCTTGGGCTTTTCTTAAAAAGTTGGCTGAATTCAGATTTTCAATTAAAATCTGTCAAATTTCTACTCAGAAAATTCAGTTTACTTACAAAAAGTAAGTCTTGTTTACTTACAAAACAAGAATTTTTTTCTGTCCATAATTTTTACAATGACTTAAGTGTAAATGCAATGCTTGTGAAATGCTTCATTCAGAAATACTGTTTAGAGACTTAATTAGAAACAGCAGTTACAATAAACAGCTCTAATTGGGCAATACTGTCAACACAGCAGAGGAACCCAATGCCCAGTTCAAACCATGTTCAGCTGCCCACCTTATTTTTTTCCATTAATAGGACTAGTTAACAGTCTGTGAAATGCTGGTCTCACCACTCACTGGAAACCAGCCTTACCCAAACATTAACCCCAAAAGATGGCAGTTTTCAGCAAGTCCCCAAATGCTCTCTGAGAGGGATCAGCAGCACAATGCAGCTTGTACACTGTGCTTTCTGGCTGCCCCTCCACAGAGATGAAGGAGGTATTACACGAGATCTGACAGCCTTGTGCTGGTGGGCTGCACATGTGTGACCTGCCCCCCTCTCTCGTCCATCCCACCTTCCATAGAAGAACAATGCCACCTCCTGCCTACTACTCATTACAGCCCAGAGAAAGGAGGGAAATCCTGTAAGAAACACCATGCATTTCCACAATTAAGGCAAATGAAATACCCTGCCTTTATATTGTTCTTCCCTGCCTACCCAACAGAAATAGTGTAAAGAAATGTGGTCTAATGAAAGGTGTCCCTGTCCATGGCAGGGGTTATTGGGACCTAGATAATGCAGAAGGTCCCTTCCAGCCCAAAACATTCAGTGATTCCGTGAATAGATGATGACTGCTCCAAATACTCACTCTTCCTATAATTCACAGGATATAGCAACTTTGCTGGCTTTGAGCTGTCATTTGCATGGGGGCGGCTTCTCAGGGCTCGCTACCAACATTTCATTCCTTTTCTGGGGAAAGGACTCTCATATTTCTCTCTGCAGTGCTTAAGATATTCCATAAATGCTGAAGCTATACTGACAGTATATGAAAATATACTGAAGCATAAAGAATTCTCACTTTTCCAACTGGACGTTGTGGGTCTGGGCTGGAGTTTCATGGTGTTCACTTTGATCAGGACAGACTGTAGGGGTTCTCTTTAAAAGCACAAGGAAGGCCTCATTAAATAAAAGCATTTTAGCTTGTTTGCAAAAGAGCCAATTATTTCCAGCCTTTGAATGGACTCTGAAGCCCAGTTTGCATTCATAATTGACTAATGCTTCATCTACGACATTAGTTTAAAACATCTTAGCAATTAAAACACTGCAGAAACCTCACAAGCTATGCATTTGTACCTACAAGTTATGAAACAGCAGACTTTAAATACCAAAAATTACAATCACTTCTGGAGTTTCAGAGGCCCATAGGCCTAGATAACCATAAGGTAAAACATTTAAATATAAAACACATTCAGAGGGAACTGAACTGCGAGATTCCTCACTTTTTTCCACGAACAAGAGCACATGAACACAATTATGATTAATTTTCATTGTAAGTTTTGTGGTATGATTCTGCAGAGTCAAGCTGCTTCTTACTGGTACTGAGGGATTGTGCAGCTTGATTAGCAGTGTAAATTGAAGATGCATCTACACATTAGCAAGTCCATTTTCACACTAATTTGACCCCAGCTGGGCTGTGAACTGGAGAAGTGAATAAAGAGGAATGTGTAACACAGGAAGCAGCAGCAGCAAAACCAACAAGCAATGAAGAGAGCTAAATAGTTGTGTTTCCGTGATGCACAAAAAGTAGATGCAAAACAGTATTTGATAACAACAGCTTAGGAAGGTAAGCAGACAATCATGTGAAACATGCCAATAAGATGTTCCCAATTTTGAGGTACAGAAGGAAGACAGACTGACTGTCCACAGACAGAATAATTGGGGTTGAAAGGGGCCTTTGAAGCAGCAAGTCCAACTCCCATCCCTGTTCCTTCAGGATGGATTTTTACCAGCACTGATTTGGGTGGTGGTAAGGGGCTGTACTACTCTGGAGGAGCAGTCAGAGTTGTAGATTTTACAAAAGACAACAGTGGCAATTTCAAAAGGAAGACGGAAAATGTGTGGCATCATGATGCTCAGAGACATCCTGTGCTCATTCAGGATGCTTCTCCTTAGCTGTTTGGAGAGATGTAACAGGCGGAACTCTCAGCTCCACATGTGAAAGGACTGAGTGTGCAAAAGCAGCTATACGGGAATAACTTCTGCACTTACTGTCAAATGAATTCCTCCTCAGTCTCCATTAACTGAAGGCCTGTCACCCTGCAGAGCCAGTCTTTTTACCGTTGGTCATTTTCCATGGACATAAATGGCCCCTTACTCCTCACAAACACACAAACTGATGCACTACCAGCTAGTGTCCACAAATAGCCAAAATAGGGTTCTTCTGAGGTAAATTATTTTCTAGCAGAACAACTCACTTAGAAAGCAACCCCCAATTCAGATTCAAACCAAGGCCAGTGCATCTTTTTGTCTTCTGCTTACAACATTTCAAAAGTGGCACATGCAGATGGTTTACAATTCCTTCCTTTTACCATCTGGTGAAATTTATCTTTCCAGCTGCCTGAACAATCCATGCAGTCTGAGGCTGCCTGATGAAAGGATTTACTTTGTGTTTACACAGGTGAGGAGCCAACTTATCAACAGGCACAGTAATTTCTGTGGCCACCATTTGCACAGCTGTAACACTAAGTAAGATGCTATCATTTGGCAAGTAATATTTATTACTCAAACATTAAAGCACGGTTTATGAATCCTGTCCCTAAAACAAACACTAGCATATCTGGATGGCATCTGGGAAACAGGATCTAACTATGACCATGATTGCTATACACCAAGAAACTCTAATTTTAAAACTACTACAAAATAAACTCACAAGTATGTTTTCAGGTAATACCAGGGAAAAATAGAAAGCTTTAATTGTTAATATTTAGCTCGCTTCTGGGCTTTAAGCAATGTCTTAACAAGCCATAGGGTTTAGATTTTAAATGCTTGAGAATGAGCCATTTGAAATGCGCAGTCACGCAGCCAAGTTGCTGTTGTTTAAACAACGTGGTCCTGCAAGATCTCCAGACAGGCTCTGCTTCACTTAACATTTATCAGAGAATGCTTTGGAGCCTAGGTTTACCACCACTCCTCTGGAAACAAACCGCCCTTGCCACTGAACTACAGGCCATGAGTCAAGTTTCCAGGCTGCAATAAAGCCCACAAGCTCTTTCCCAAAGAAATGTACAGGAATAATGAATGAATCTCCTAGTAAAATACAGTTCAGAAAAGTTAGGAATAATTTATCCCATAAATATTGGCATTTTGCTAATCAAACATGCTGTGCCCAAAACTTTTTCCATGTAATAAATTTTAATTCACAAGGCCATGGCAGCAATCCTAATGAAGATTAATTACTGCAGTCCCTTCCATAAAGCCCAGTGCAGCTTCTTCCTTACTTGCTGTCAGAATGCTACAGCACATAGAAATGGTAATTAAAATATATTGCACTGAGTTATTTTCTGGATCTGGACAGGCTGGATTGATGGGCAGAGGAACCTCTATGAGGTTCAACAAGGCCAATGTCGGGTCCTGCACTTGAGTCACAACAACCCCAGGCAGTGCTACAAGATGGGGCAGTGACTGGGAAGCTGCCCAGCAGAAAAGGACCTGGGAGTGCTGATCTACAGCGGCTAAGCATGATCCAGTGTGTGGCCAAGAAGGCCAATGGCATCCTGGCCTGGATCAGCCATGGTGTGGCCAGCAGGACCAGGGCAGTGACCGTCCCCCCGTACTGGGCACTGCTGAGGCCACACCTCCAATCCTGTGTTCAGTTCTGGGCCCCTCACTGCCAGAAAGACATTGAGGGGCTGGAGCGTGTCCAGAGAAGGGCAGCGGAGCTGGGGAAGGGTCTGGAGCACAAGTCCTGTGAGGAGCAGCTGAGGGAGCTGGGGGTGTTTAGCCTGGAGAAAAGGAGGCTCAGAGGGGACCTAGAACTCTCTAGAACTGCCTGAAAGGAGGCTGTAGCCAGGTGGGGGCCAGTCTCTTCTCCAAAGTAACAACTGACAGAGACAGGAGGAAGTAGCTTCAAGTTGCACCAGTGGAGGTTTAGACTGGACGACAGGAAATATTTCTTCATCAAAAGACTTGTTGCCAAGCCCTGGAACAGGTTGCCCAGGGAGGTGGTGAAGTCACCATCCCTGGAGGTACTTAAAAGACGTGTAGATTTGCCACTCAAGGACATGGTTTAGTGGGACTTGGCAGTGCTAAAAGGTCCTTTTAACCTAAATGATTCTATGATTCCCTTACTGGCCATTCCACTGCTATAAATCAAAACATCTCTACAGCTGAACATATAAGCCTCTATCAAGAGCAATTCAATATCTCAATGTCCAATTTTGCAGCTCATCAGAATGACCAAGGCTTTTAAACTGAGACCTTTTATAATGTCTCCCCTATGGTGCTTTTCTGGCCATCACAGCATTAAGTTCTGGCCTACACAAAGTCACAGATATGACCTGAATAATCCATGTTAGAAGGAGCACCATGATTTGCTGATGAATCATCTCAAAATACAATGTAATGTCAACCTCAACAAGAATGACCTAAAACTCAGGAGGTCAACATCAGCATCCTGCTGTAAGAAGCTGCAAGAAACTGCAATTTGCCCATAATTTTCATAAATAAAGGAGGCACACAACAAAGTAGCACTGACTACTAACTTGCATACTTGTCACCTGGTGACTGTCCATAAAGTCACAAACAAAACTACCAGAACTAAGATATTTCTCCTCACATCCAAGATCTTTTCCATGCTGGTCTAGGAGGTAATGTGATCAGTCACACTCGTTAAAGATTTAAAGAAGGTAATGATGAGGTCAATCGGAACTTTGTTCTTCCTCAGCATTTTTTATTTAAAGAGGTTGAGGAATTAGAAATACCAAAAACTCAATCTGACTGCAAAATGAATATTTAAGAAATCCAGCTGCTTTTCTTTCACTCTGTTCTATATTCTTAGATTTTTCACTTCATTAACAACTTACATTTGATAGCCTTAAACCAAATATGATGAATGTTGCTAGATATACAAAAATTAATCTCATATTACATGCTTGAAGTCATTAATTACTCTGCTTGTAGAGGTATGGCTGGAAGGGAATTTTATGCAAAGGCAAATTTAACTCATAATTTGTACAGCTCCCCCAGATTAAAAAAAATTCTGTGGGAGGACAGAGAGAATATTAACAATGGTTTTGACTTCTGAAACAATGGACAGTTGGTCTATTTTTAAAGACTATTGAAGGAAGATACCCTAGGTCTCACATACTTACTGTGAATTACACCTTTTAGAAGCATTTTTCCCCCCTTAAAGCAAGGAGCAGCTAGTGCAGCCCAACGTATTTCTATTTTAATCCAACACTTTGAGCAAAATCTCTGGATTTTGGAAATATAAAACAGAATAGAGTTGTGATTTCTAATCTCAAAGCCTAATTTCACTGTCTGCTACTCTCAGCTGATTTGTTTTTGTTAAAATCATTAGGTCAGTATTTTCCAGCCCCAAATGCAGCTCATCATACAATGCAATAGCAATTTCAAGAAAGATGCATGAGGCATGAGCATTGATTTAACAATCAAGCCCCAAATTAATTTCCTTCACTGTATCTTGCTCCTTCTCAAAAGCCTTCTACAGGGTGCTCAGAGCACCTCACCAGACATACCTACACTGAGCATCAAAGCTGACTTAGGAGCAGGAGGGGGTGTGTTGGAATGCAGAGCCATTGATGACTCTGGTGACAGTGCAGCATGTGATGGATGATCCTGTTCTGGTCACAGCCTGCCCAAGGAGTTATCAGTCATGTTGTTACAGGCTAAATGGATTTGGCCATGGTGTCCACAACTGCTGCGACTTCGGATGGTGCCAACCAAACCTCTTCTGGGCAATGTCTCAGTGTATTTTGGTGCAGTAGGACAGGCCAAAGACTGTTTCCAGTAAGCACTGTTGATGAAACCACATTTTTTTAACATGTGTAGTGGTCTGTTCTCCAGCTCCAAAGTCAGCTTTGATGCTCAGTGTCGGTATGTCTAGAGATACACAAAGGAAACCTGCCTGCTTTCCTTTGGTGTACATTCTTTCTTTCCTAATCTACTCCACAGGAAGGGAAAATGACCAAGGACCTTGACCTTCTTTGAGTCCTAGCTCTCCTTAAGAGCACGTGCCCTGACTCCAGGGGGGCCAGATCAGCCACTGATTCAACAGAAGTCTGCACTTATTATCACTGCCAAAAATCTGTCCATCTCTGTCAACTTTTATTCTTAAAGCACAGCTAATCTTGAGTCTAGCTGACATTCTGAGGAAAGGATCAATACAAAACATGATGTATGAATATATACTCCCCCTCGCACAAAGAAGGAGCGATTTACTGCTGCTCAGAAAAAGCAATGCACTTCCCCATCCTTGTCAGTTCTATTGACATACACTGGTGAATAGGCTCCAGGGGACATGGCCACTAGCCTGTTAACTTAAGGGCTATCCAGTCCTTAAATCCATGTCCCACACCCAGTCCTGCATACTGGCTCCACAACATTCAGTGACACATGGGTAAGGACAGTTGAGTCCCTAGGATTTACCTGATTCAGATGTGAAAAGCAAAAGCTTTATGAACTTAGACATCTGGAAGAGAGCAAAATGAAAACCTATGCTCCCATTTAAGTGTCAAAATCATCCTTCTCAACCTGTTACACCATACACTGTTTGTCAGAAACACACAAGCGGCCTTCTTGTTGCGGTAAACCACGCAGGACTGCATGCAGTATCCCTTCATCTTCCCATATTTTGCTGGCATCAACTACAGATCCTGATTCTCACCCTGTGCATTTCTATTAAACTACATGAAACAAAATCTTCTGGTTATAAATACTGTTTTAAATTAAATTAATTTATTATTATATATTTACTTCAAACTCAGAGTCCACTTCATTTGAGCATTGAAGAGTCTGAGCAATACTGAATCATAGAACTTATCAAGTTTTACCATGCACAAATTTATTTAATACAGCACAGGTGCAAAGAGATCATCCAAATCCTCAAATTACTTCCACATTTTTCCTTCCACACTGAAAGAACCTGCAGTGTGACGGAAGAGAAATGCATTTCTGAAACAGGACAAACCCACCACTGGTCAAGGCTGAGCCTACCAGTGATAGTGAGAGTGCCTCTGAGATAAGATAGTTAAGAAGGGAGAAAAAACAGCACAACAGCAACTGCAGCCAGAGAGAGGAGTGAGAACATGTGAGAGAAACAGCCCTGTAGACGCCAAGATCAGTGCAGAAGGAGGGGCAGGAAGTGCTCCAGGTGCCAGAGCAGAGATTTCCCCACAGCCCGTAGTGCAGCCCATGGTGAGACAGCTGTGCCCCTGCAGCCCATGGAACCCCAGGAGGCTGTGACCCCTTGGGAAGCCCCTGCGGCCCCGTGGAGAGAGGAGCCCATGCTGGAGAACATTCACGTTTGCTGGCAGGATTTGTGAGCCCATGCTGGAGGAACCTGTTCCTGAATGACTGTATGCCATGGAAGGGACCCACATTGGAATAGCTCATGAAGAATTGCAGCCCACAGGAAAAAGTTGAAGAAGATTGTGGAAGTGGAAGAGAGACCCCACATGGCAGCAGGGAAAGGATCCTCCCCTGAGGAGTGGCAGAAACAAAACATGATGAACAGACTGCAACCTCCATTCCCCATCCTTCAGTGCTGCTGAGGATGTAGAAAAAATTTTAAGTTAATCCTGGGAAGAAGAGAGATGTGGGGAGTGTTTTAAGATCCGGGTTTATTTCTCATTACCCTACTGTCATGTGATCAGTAATAAAAAAATTCATTTTTTCCCAAGTGAAGTCTGCTTCTCCCATGACAGTAGCTGGTGAGGGATCTCTCCTGGTGTTATCTTGACCCCCAAGCCTTTCATTACATTTCTCTCTCAGCTGAGGATGGCAGTGACAGAGTGAAAGAGTGGCTTTGGTGGGCACCGGGCATCCAGACAGGATCAATCTGCCATGGAAACACGTGAAACCTCCAGGGTATTAGTCAACATTTTTGCATGTGAAACAGTCTCACCAAGATCCCTTCAACACTGACTCAAAAATCTTTTTCATATAACTTCACAGAAGAAAATAATAGCCTTTAGCTCAGATTTCTGTTCAGCACCCAACACACAAACTTTTAAAACTTATACTAAGTACCGTGAGAAAGAGGACTAAGATGAATTCCTAACATGTAAACAAAACAGTTTATAAAAAACATCAACATTTTTAAATGAACATGGAAGATGGTGCATACCTATAGCTGTCTTCACTTTCTGAATCCTGTTCTTCATCAGAGTCTTTATATTTATCAGGATCTGGGAGAGTGCTTGGATCAAACTCTTCCTCACTTCCACTGTGAGCAAGAAAGGCCACTGTTTCCTCTTCAACCTGTCAGGTGACAAATGGAGAGTTACAAGACAAGCAAACAAGTCCATGTTACTCGTCACAACCCCATTAATAGGGAGGCTGTAACAGAAACCATTGCCCTCAAATGCAGTCAAAAACCACCAGTATTACAGCCAGGAAAAGAGAATAATTTCTGTCATCATCAGTGCTCTTCTCCAAGGCTGTTTATTAAAGGTTGAAGAAACATTATTAAAAAAGGAAGCACAAGGATTTATGTTCAAATTCTACCTTGCAATATTGAAATCTTAAATCTACCAAATCTAGGAGAGATCTGGGCAGCAACTAATCAACAGCCATCTGAGAGCAAGCATCTAAGCAATATGCAGCTTTACTGTCCCTCAGAAACACACTGGCAAAGAGATAATCACATGTGGACACATAAATCACTGCTGTTAGGTGAATTTAATGAAATACTCTGATTTAAAACTCATCTGGGTGTTCTTTCAGTTAAAAACCAAGAAGCTGCTTAAGCTAAATTAACTGCTCTAAGGGAGTTTTAACCATCCTCTACAAGAGATACACGTTCTTCAGGTATCTTCCCTCCCTCACCCCTCCTCTCTGGGGCTCAAGCTTCCCCCTGTCCCTACAGCATGTCTCAGGACAGGCTGGTGGCATTGGCTAGTTTCCCCAGGGTGTGGCACTGCCTCACTAATTCCTTAACAAAGAGAGCACAGAAGATGCTTCTCCATAAAAGTACTGGATAATACAAAAAAGCTGGCTAATTTTGCAGATACAGTAGGTTCTGCTTCACTTAATCCTCAACTGATGGCACCACTGTTGTAAATTTTTTCTAGTAGGCATGAAAAAACCAGGCTGGAGGGCATATGCAATTGTATATGCACACCAAAATGCAGATGGAAAGCTCATAGGCATTTCTAAGCAACACTAGATCCATGCATATTTATGCTGGAAAGCAAAGACAAATTCCAGGAAACTATAATTAAAGACATTACTACCTTTTGTTTATATATCTAATCAACATGCATACAGCTGAGTTTCTAAAACAGTACTCATTTAAATGATCTTTCATTCTATGAATAACTTCACATCATTATATATTTAAAGTTAATTTTTGTTTTGATTTTTCACCATTTCTATCACCATGTTTTTAAAGACCAGTCTTTATGTGCACCTACCTTCTTGCAATAAAAATAAATTTAATTTTTTTTTAAAGAAGCCAAATAGAAACCATACCAATGGTCTCTTTTATATCTGCATATAGAGTGAGTGAAAGGCAATGAGATGGTGAAGGGTAAGATTAGTCACCACTGCAAGAGTCCATTCTTGCTTGACCAGTGACACTTCTGCAGTGTACTGAAAGCAAGCAGAAGAAAGGCATAAAAGCTAGATTTGCAATCAGAAGGCAGAGGAAAAACATACTGAACACACATTTTGTTCTTTACTACTTTAAATACCAGTAAAGGTAATTATATAGCTGGGTGTATAAAATGACTAAAAGCATCATCAGACTCTTCAACACTATAAGCTTCCTAAGGTGACAACACTGACAGAAAAGCATGTTGGTTCTCAGTAACTTCAGGTAGCACTTCACAAGAAAGTTGGTTTTGGTTCTGCAGGGTTTTTGCTTACAAAAAAACCATCTTCAAGCTCATCTCTTAGTACAATATTACAGAGCATTACTAACTCCACAGAAAACATTTTGAAGGTCACCTTTCTGCTAATGAATTTTCTTATTTGAAAATCATTCTGCATTAAATTATAGCTTATTTTAATTTCTCACAACATTAAATATTTGCTCTTTACTTGTCCTTCCAATTGCACCTATTCTTTCAATACAGCTAGTACATACCAATCTTATATTTAAAAAGAAGAGAAAAAGAGAAGTAGCATTCAAAGCTGTTGTATGGAACAATGTATTTTTTAATATGTACGAGTGACACCATGCAACAGAGTTTGTAATACTAACATCTCCTGGCAGTCATCTTTTAAGACTTGGGCTATTCATTCATATTCTCCATTATGACACACAGACCAAACCTTCACTTTCATTACATATTCATATTAATTTTTTCCAGGAGAAAATACGCAGAGAAGTGTTAAACATAATGCTTGCTATAGCAAAAGAAATAATTGGCAAAGATGCCTCTTTCATTCATCAGGAATCATGAGGTTGTATTTCTTATAAGTATCACTGCTTACATATTCATTAAAATATTTCTAAGACCCTGAAAGTATTAAGAACCTGAGCAGGAACATTTATCATCCAAAGCTGAAGAACAGAAACTCATTATTTTTCCTCTCTCACTTCAAATTTATATCAGCCAGTCAGGAAGAAGAAATCTTGTGACTTCACATTACTCACCACAAGAGCTGGAGAAAAGAAGTAAAATCATAGTTCAAAATGACACGTGTAAAAATTCTTCACATACAAATAGGATGCAATTTACAGACTCAGGATTAGACTTGTCCTAAGGCAATTGCCATCCAAAGAGATTAGAAGAACAGATTTTGACGGCCTGTACTTTATGTCTATACTTTGGAGTGTGTATTTACTGTAAAGTTCAACTGTGGAAGGAAACATGCCACGCTTGACATTGAAGACATCAAATCAGGCTGGCCAGGAGAACTGGATTTGGTGGCAATCATCTTTTCACTCTGCTCAGGGATGACAGGCTCTCTCTTTGTACCACACCAGCCCTTGTGCTTTGAATTCCAGTTCCACAGAAACCCATACAAGTACTTTCAGTTTGAACATGACACTGAATGCAAATTTTTGCATTCACACAGCCTCCCTCTGAGGCATAAAGAGATTCTTCTTATGCAAACTCAACATTTTAGAAAAATTCAGCAAAATTTCTGTGCTGGAACTTTTGGAAACCTTCTTGCCTTCAACATTCCACATTGTACCAAGTCAACAACAATCACATTTGACCTTACTGCAGTCATTTTGAAAATATACACCTACTGACAAAGACGTGGCAGGCTCCTCTAGAGCTTTTGCCATGTTGATCAACAGAATACCTCTAATTCAACTTCTGTCTTTGCTACAAGACATAATGACATCTTCCTCTCCTCCTAAAGAGGTCTGAATGGCTGGTGGAGCTCAAGTAAATGAGTTAGGCAGGCTAAGAGAAACTTAAAATGAAGAAACTGATGTACCTCAGACACTCAAGGGACTCAAATGTTCCAAAAAACAGAATGATGTCTCATTTCTACCAGGCATTAGGCACTCAGGTGGTAATTATCTGACTACCATCAGAAGGGAAAAAAAGGGAGAACTGAAAAAAAATACTGTGAAAACCTGAACATACATTAAAAAAAGTTGTACTTACCAAGATTTCATTTCTAAAATATATATTTATTATGGTACTGAATTTATATCTAATGTAATAGGGTTTTTTCCTCCAACTAAATTGTCTAGAGTTGCACTTTTTATGTTCAATCCTTTAAGCAATTTATCAGTTTCTCAACCAGGTTGAGAGGGGAGAAATAATTTCTTAGGCACAATCAGTTCTGTCCATAGTGCTTTACAAAGCACAGTGGGGGAATATTTCCAATTAGCTGGAAACAAAACTTTTAAGGTTAGTTTAGAATTTGATCACACTTAATTTGAGTCCATCAGGAGCCACACTTACACAATATTCAGTCCTTTTTGAGCTGTGTCACCCACCAGTTTTTGCTACTATGACCTCTCCCAGTAAGTGGTGCTTGTGATTGTAATGCCAAGAAAAGGTAAGTTCTAAATACTGCTGGGAGGTTACCCAACACAGGTACACAACTTTAAAAAGTTTAGCATATTATGGCTCATATAAAAGGGTATTTAAAAATAAAATACCTTGTAAGATCTGACAGCATTCCAATTTTCTTAATTTTCCTCTTTTTGACAATAATTTTTCAGATGAAAACAGAAGTTGTATCATGTTTATGATGGAACCCATTTATATACACAGAGAGGTTTTACAGCAGCTCCTTTAAAACATTTTACTCTGGATTCTCCTGATCACCTCGCAGGTTTGGGTTTTTTTGATAGCTTGTACCCCCAACCCACCACAATGTCCCCAGCTGATGAATGATTGCTCTGGTATTTCATCATCTACATTGCCCAAGAGGAATACAGCTATTCTGACAGTTCAAAAATGAAATACAGCCTTTGATGTTGCTAGGGTGTTTGATCCAACAGTTGCTTTGAAGATCAAGACAAAAGCCCTAGCCTATACTGAAAACTGACTGGGAGCCAGTGGAGCAAACTACATGCTGCTCTGACACACACAGAGCTGTCCAAGCCATGCCAAAACTCACAGCTACCCTCCATACCATCGAAGGTGCATCAGTGTTCCATGGCTCTGGCCAGAAAGGCTGGCAGCCAAGAACTGGGGAAACCACGGTCCCAGGTTAGTCAGCCAGACACAGTCCTTGCACTAAGACAATCTCACTGATCTCTGGGCTCTGGAAGGAGTCGGTAACAGCTCCTGCTTTCCACACCACTTCAGAGAATTTAATTCCTGGTTTTCACTAGAAGGGACAGGTAACTCTTAGCTTCATCTTCAACTATTCACCATTCCCAATCACTAGCAGTCACACCAAGGTTCAATTTCATCCAGTCATTCTTTATTTCTTTTTAAGCCATCCAAGATCTTAAATAATACAGCCTGCCTAGTTTAGCCAGCAGAATCTTACTTTTACCAGAGCTCTCACATAAGGCACATGAGAATACTTAATTTTCTTTCTTGGCATTCCTAAATGCCCCACATTTTATAGTCAGTGAATGGATAAGCCTGTGTTCCAAACTAGCAGACACTGATACATATATTCTGACATTCAAATTTCTGTGTAACTATAGCAAAGCAATTTGTGCTGGAAATGGCTCCTGCCACAAGCACGGTTCAGAAGCACTGAAAACACAAAACTCATTGAAATTGGTGAGTTCTAAATCTACTCAAAGACCTTTTGCTTTAATGTATTTGCATTTCAATTACAATGAATATGTCTCAGAACTAGACCTTAAGCTTCTCCTTTTCTAATTTGTTCTTCTAGGACCCACGTAGAATACTTATTGTAAAGATAAGCTTCTTCCAAGTTGTTATTAGCCACAATTATCAACGTGATTTTAGCAATAGGGAAGACGAGTATCAGGATAAAACAACTGTACTGTTACCTTAAACGTAATTCATGAAAATACAACAGAAAGGAAACTAAGTTACTAGGTGTGTAGCACTACAAGCAAAATACATGCTGAAATACATTAAATTCTGGAAAGCAGCAGGGTAAAAAGAAATTACTAAAAAAGTCTGAGAGAATTAAACACGCAAGCATACTTGTCCAAAAGTCTATGGTCCTGTCAAAAAGAAACCAAACCAAAAGAACAAAAAAACCCCAACCAGAACACTACAGTGCAGAACAATGTTTTTGAACTTATATTCTCAACACATAACCCTTGGACTGTCTTTACACTCCTCCTTTCTGTCCACTTTCAGGTTCACAGCAGTCATGTCTGTCAGTTCCAACACAGAAAGTAATTCTCCAAAGCAGTGTCTGTGTTCAAACATTTCAACACATCCGTTTTCTCCAGGGAATCTCAGCATATGTCCACAGAGACCGTGCCTACATGAGAGAACCTTCTCTGTATCACTTTCTGGCACTTTTGCAGAAGCCTCAGGGAGCTGCACCCCCTGCAGTGACACAGCAGTGTCCCACCACCACCAGCACCACTCTCAGCGGAGGCTGCAGGCAGAGACCACTCTTCGCTTAGTGACAGGCATTTTTCAAGAAGGAACAGATCGACAGCAGCACTGACATGAAATAATCAGAAAGGAAACCTTTTAAGTCACATAATTCTGTGAACTGGTTAGTTCTGCTCTTTTCTTGAAACAACTGATTTGTATTCAGTACACAACAAAGAGCTACACTGGCATTAAGTGCTTGTCCAATGACACGATCTTTATGTTTTCACTGTACTGCTTAAGTCATGTACTCTAAATGCTTGTACAAAATACGCATATAAAACAGCATACTTACAGGAGAAAAATATGAATCAAATTAATTCCAGGCAGTGAAAGTTATTTTAAGTCCTTCTGGTGGTTCTACATGAAGTGAGGAAAAGAAACACAGAAGAGACATCGCTGCTCATGGCACTAACTTAATTGCTTGCTGTGAGAACAAGACCTTGTGAGCCTTTGTTCCAGACCGAAGTAGCAGCTGCAATAGTTTCATACTTGTTCAAATTTCCAAACAAATAACCAGTAAATCAGAAAGCACCTGGCTGATGCTGCAGAATTGCAGGATCATTTATTATTAATTGTTTTTATTGTTGTTGAATTCACCTTCTTGCCATGAATCCCTTTCTACAAAATTTTGCAAAAGACAACTCCTGGCACAAAAAGCATAAGGGCTAAGTAGAAGCCACAAGAGAACAGATGAATCCAGACTGATGAATGACAAGGAGACAAGCTGCCTGGGGAAGATTGAGCAACCAGCATGACACAGCACAGAGACCTGCTCTCTGGTATTTCCACAAGCGTTGCTGCAGAGGGGAACCTGGATGAGGAAACTGAATACGATTCTGAGGTAGATGGGCAGCCATCCACCAGCAGATAGAAAATTATATCACCTGATAACAATTGTATCTACATGAAAAATATGACAGGCATGTCTTAGAAATGACAAGTATGAAGAACATGAAAGATTTATGTGAGGCAAGATCTTTTAGGCCAACTAATTGAAAGAAACACAAATTTTCAGGTCTAAAATAATGTAAAGCAACTTCAAAGCAAAGAATCCAATCCAAGTTAAGAATAATTGTTGAGTTAGTGTTACTCAAGGAATTGAGTAAAATGTAATAATATATGTGCAGCAGGCTTCGGCAATGCTAGTACAGGGAGAACCTACAGGAGAACCATCAGGATGGAGAGAGCACATTTATCATCTGTGGTAAATGAAAGGACAAATGGAGAATTAGGAAGGATTTAGATAAGCACCAGAAGGTGACCATGGCAGTACTAAGGCATAGGCTAAAGTGAGAGGCATCTGGTGATACCCAGAGTGACTGTGAAAGAAGGTAGCAAAGAAGGTTGAACTTTTTTCTTGAGTATTGCCTAACCCATGAAATCCATCAGCTAAGATTTTACTTTAGGCAGAAAGGTACAGCTGGAGTAGAGAGACTGAAATAAGATTCATCAGTACAGACATGAATTTGTATTTTTCTCCATGAAGAAGAAAAGGGGAAAAAGCAAAAGGCTGTATAAAAAATTATCGCAGAAGGAGACTGAAGTTTTTAAGAATCCAGAAATTACAAAGAAGGAGCTAGTAGAGAAGAGAGACACCAGAACAGAGTGTCATCACATTTGCAAACCCCCAAAAATTGAAGTGGATATGGAAAGGCCAAGTGAATGACCAACAGGCAAGAGGAAGGCTGATAATTGTTTATTGAGTAGAACTGAAACATGTCTACATTGCAAATGAAGGCCATGAAGAAATGTGGCAGCTCAAAAAGTACAAAACACCAGTGTGGAAGTGGGAATCAAAGACAAACGGAAGAATTGTAAGGCAAAAGTGAGAGGGCCTAAGAGAGGAAGACTACCAAGAGAAGATCTGATGGAGATGACAGTGATGACAAAGAGAACCAAGGGGGAGATAAGAGCTGTCTGAAGCTACTTTAAAAATGGGAGAGAGAAGGAAATGGGGAGAGTAAGAAGGCATGAGAATGGCACAGGAGCACAGGAGCTGGCTGCAAAGGATGTAGAAGAACAGCCAAGAGGAATAACAGTCCCAGATATACAAGAATGAAATCAACAACAACAGACTAGAGAACGAATGCATGGTGGAATGCACAAAGGCACCTCTTTTCTTTGCCAAAGCCATGAATGTTTCACCAAACTATACAGGAGTTTACATGGGCTCAAAAATTGTGTAGGTAACAGTAATAAAATATATCAAGGCATGGTAAGTAACAGTAGCGCTGTGCCAATAACCCTGGAAATCTCTCAGCTCCAGAACTCATCAGCCAGGGAGTGCTAATGATCACAATTTGAAAACCCCTTTACAGGTATGACTGCAAATTTTCCTTCAAACCAACCAAAAGATCTGACAGCAAGAAGGGAAGCAGGTTACCCTCATTTCATGGAAGCCATTATTTTTTCCACTGCTGTTCTGGTTTCTATCAGTTTTTAGGGCTTCTCGTACAAATACCACAGTTTATTAAACTAATCCAGTGAAGATGACTATCTCATTCTCAGCAAAACCAAAATGTTTGGAACAATGCAATGAGGGGAAAGTTGAAAGCTGAGACAATTTTCCATCAAAAGCCTAAATCTGTGCCTAATTATAGCCTATGCAATGGCTCACTAAAGAATCTAAACTGCGCTATCTCAAACAGTCTTTGGGCTTTGTACTGCTGCCAAAATGTTTTACCTTATTTCCAGTAACTGAGTAACAACTTTTGGATTCAGTAAGAAATACAAGTGGTATACAAATACTCATCTGTAGATGCTAATTAATGTACTACAGACTTCTAACCGAATCCTTGCTGCTCCCTTCAAGTCCACACTTGCAGCAAATCAGTTTCTAACTTGCTGTAAGCATTGAAGGCATCTATACAAATTTTAACCTAGGAAATGGCAATTTTCAGCTCATGTAACTTATTATAACCTAGAGTTGTTCATTCGCTTGCCTGTTCATTTCAACAACATCTAAAAAATCTTTATACTGCATAAATAATGTATTATATCCATAACAACAGGATGCAGTACGCTGTATGATTGATTACCTTGGCATTCAGCTCCTGTGGGAACAGCTTTTGTGAAACATGGCTCTATCTAACTCCCTGAAAATTACATTTTGGTAAAACTGTCTGAATGATCAAACTTAGGTATGGTTGGACATAATGTCATTAACATTGCACAGGCAGGTACAAACTTGCACTCTTCATACTGTACTAAAGCAATGCTATTTTACATCCATTTCTCAAGGAATCAGAGAGAGCAACATCTGGGGGCATCCATTTAAATCAGTGATTTGAATCACTAATTATAAACACCATTAAAATCAGGAAACTTTTAATTCCCACAGTATGTTCCACATGTAATCACTGCTACTTTTTTTTTTAATGCCAGTATTCTGAGGCACAGTTGTTTTACACTGGACTTTACACAAAATGTGTATGCACTGTTTTATGCTAATTATTTAAAGTCCTAGTTTTTCCTTTTCCATTAGCAAATTATGAAAGAGCCATCACTTAGTTGCCTAGTGATGACTATTCATTTTTTAATCATGGTTAGTGTCAAGCTGACTCCTATTCCATCTGAAATTGAAACTGATTTCAACCAGAATTTTAATTATTTTCTAAAATACATATATCATATGCATATTATTAAAAAGTTACTAATTAAATAGGACCATCTTAAATACAGCAGATACATGGAGGTAAAATTAAGTTGATCCAAGCAGATGCTGTATTGTAAGTTTAACATTTACGTATACATTCTCTGCTGCTAACAAAATTTACTATTTCTAAGAATCCTATCTTAGGAGATTTTGGTATGGCTAAAAGACTCAAACCCAATTTACATTCACAGGCTGAAAGAGGATGGTTGGAATAAACAAAGATAACCAGTTCCTCAAATCCTAACATGTTTTTCAACTTTGAATGGCACCTTGAATTTAACTTATCAAATATATCAAACAAATAAAGTATTTCAGAACCAGGAAAGGATACAACTTGTTATAAAAAGTAGCTAATTTTCCCTGTTAATGATTGTTCTCTAAATTACATCTCTATCTGAAACTTAATCAGAAACTTTATTTCTTGAATCATTTTTTAGATTTTTCTTTAAATTTCTTTCTTTAAATTTTTTCATAGGTCATTCCTTAATATCTTCATTTTATCCACCAGTTTTAAATTCTCAAAAATAAAAGAACGTATCTAAAAAATTAAAATATGTATTTTAAAAACTTTTTTTGTAATTGTTATTGAGCTGATGATTTTTATCTATCATGTTATTACTAAATATGAGATGGTTTTTCCCCATTCCCCCAAATATTTGCAACATATATAGAATATGTGAAGAAAAGGGAGACAAGGATAAATATTAATCTCATTGATTTGAAAATAAATCATAACATGCTTAGAAGGCTGTCAGGATAAGTGATTTTAGCCTAACTACTGCTCATTCTGAACTCCAGTGCAAACAGCTCAATTGCTCCCCTGACTTTCTGGTGTTACACAATCTCCTTACAATTCCCACTTGCCACCCATTAGTAAGTACTGGGGACAGGAACAGCAAACGGAAAACAGCATCCACTGGCTCAAGAGTAAACACACTGCCACATATTGCCCTGCTGGGGTGTTTTCCCTCTGGCAGAAACAAGTGCTTAAACTTCTTATGCTTAGTACTTCCTAAACTGCCCGAGGGTCACACAGGGTTTCCTGTGGCCACGTAAATTCCTCCTTGAGACTCATCTTCAAGGATCAATTAGCAGCCATTGGTCTTTAGTATTTCAACCTTGACGAAAATCTGAAGGGAGCAACTGTAACACAGCCCACACACAGAAATTATATTCAAATGCTACTTTCTCCACTACCTGTGGTGGAGGATGTAGATTTGTGTAGTTCTTCAATTCTTGACCTAATATGAAAACCAATACTTTTTTTTCCTTAGAAACCTTTTGCATCTGTTATGCTAAAAAAAAGAAACAAAAGAACTGTGAGTTTTAAACTGATTTCAGAGACACTGAAGTATTTCTCCACTGAGAAATGGTGGGCCCTAAGTGCCTGGTCCTCTTTGCACAGTCACATGTCTTTGCAAGGGGAACATTTTATTTTTAAAGTAGTACTTTTGCTTTCTTCAGGACTACAAGTCTTTGCCACATTCAAGTGTAGGATTTCAGCTTTATGGAGTCGCTAAAATTATTTCTGCCTCAGCAGAGCAACCTGATTATAAAATCCAGTTATGATTTGATTGCATGCACAAACCTATCTCCTCACACATGTATCTTAAATGGCTTGCTCTTCCTTTTAAAGTTCTTGCAGATTCACATAATTTTGAGGATAAAATTTAATGAACTATTGAAAATAAATAAATAATTTGTTATATCACATTGTACTTGGCATACAACATTAGCACAGAGAACATTTGCTAGAGGTACTGTTAACTGAATATCCTTGTTACATTATGCATGACTTCCCAAAGCACTGAGTACATAATATCCATCATGAAATTCAGACTATATAACTAAATTTAGAAAGAAGTATATTCAGACCTATGATAAGCATTCTGACATCTCCAGTTATGAGTTTTAATTAAACTTGCTTTTGTATTAAGTCTATTTTTATTAAATAAGTACAGAATCCTGTTTTAAACATTATGAATAAGTAAAAAAAGATAAAGAAGTAATTTGTAGATGCCTTTTCTTAAAGGCATCATTCAAGTCACTGTTCCATAACTCCTCTGCACAGTTGTGATGAAGAGGCACCACTGCTGAAGGTGATCAGTTTCTTTGAGAGCTTCAGCACCTTGCTGGCAATTCATTTTAGCACCCCAAATACTACTTCCAGTGACAACAAGCTGATAAATGAGATCAATGGGTGACAGAGGGAATGGATCATTTGTAGTTTTTTTTTCCCCCCGGGCAATAAATTATCAAAAACTAAAACCAAAAACATTCTTGGACCTCTCTAATACATCAGACTAAGCACTCATCCAACAAAATACTGCTGGGTTTTGCGGCAAATTTATATTGACCCTCTAAATATTCTGCTCATAAAATGAACCGCTTCAAATTAGTCTCAAGCAAGGCATGAAACTAGAATTAACTCAGACAACACATTACCAAAACCAAATACTTCTCTAACAAGGGAAGCACAGCTTAAAGGATTCAGTATTTTGTGCTTCAGGAAACCTATGAGAATGATGTACTGACACAGTGACACAAAAGAGGGGTGGGGTTGTAGTTGGTTTGTTCTGGTTTTTTTACCATCGTAATGCTTTTCTTCAAAGGTTACTCCCTCTACATTTCCAAGAAATAGTTGTTATTAATAACTATTATTAACTATTATTAGTTATTAACAAAATGTTATTCACATTTTGACCTGAATAACCACCTTTTAAGAAAAGTCCAAACTAAAATTCCTTGGAATCAGCACATTTGTATTTACAAATTCTGCATCACTCCTTTGACGTCAATCAAATGCACACACACAGATTTACTGACTAACATATTAAGCAGAAGCTGAAAGTAACTGTCTCTTGGAAAAACAGATTTATCAGAATAGCAGAAAGCTGTTTTCCTGCTGGAGAGAAACCTACTTAGTTACCCAAGAGAAGAAACTAAGAACTTCAGATTTCTCTGAGCAATGTCAGCGCATTTCCTGAAATTCAGACAGGTAGAATGCAGCACCTCTTAAAGTTTTGATGCTAATTCAGCACAAATGGTGCTTGAAACTGTCTTTTTTTTATATATCTCTGAAGCAATCTGTACTAGAAGAAAATTCTGATCTGATTTTGCATGCGCTTTTCAACATATATAACACCTCTCGCTTTTCAGACCAGTATGTTGGGCATAATCATGTATTGGTACAAAGAAATCGCAAAACTTTTTGTGTGTATTAAGTTGGGCAAACAAACATCTTGAACATGACAATCACAGACAAACAAAATATACAGCACTTATTACAAGTTTTCAAGAAGCCAAGATTTTGTGCAGAAAATAATCCGAAGGATGAGTCAAACTTCTCATAGTATTTCTTGACTATATATTTCCTATAACAAACAGACTGTAAACACATGCTGACAAAATGCTGGATATGCATAAACAGCATAAAAAGCAAGTAAAATGCTTTAAAGATGTGTTCTGATAAATTGAGAACTACCACAAAACAACTAACATAAGAAGAAATGCAAATATTGGAAAGCTATTTTAGTTCTAGCTTTGCTGTTTGTGTTTCATTGCTAAAACATTAAATGCAGTTTATCACAGACATGCGATGTACTGTATTTTGAAGATCCATTAATTTTATTTTGCAAATGTGAAATATTTAGAATTCCAATATAGAATCTTCCTGGAGAGAGTTTTGGACAAGCAGTTTGTCAAATTTGTTCTTCTTTTCCTATTCCTCCTTGCCTTTTCCATCTATTCAATGCTTTTGATATGGCTTGCATAATGCACAGCTGCAGCCACTTTCCCAGTGTTAAAGAATACTTATTTGAAAATGAAGATGCACCAAATTATATACCATAGTTTTGGAAAGAATGAGAAGTGAAAAAGAATAAACCTCCTGCATGCTAAATACAGTCAGTGACTACATGACATACAAGAACTGCTGCACCAAAATGTTCTTGCTGCTGCACCACTGACACCTCTGAATTTGAACAAATGTGGCTCATTAAAATGAGGCAGAATAAAGAAAAACCTGAAATGGAAGTTTCCCAAAATGTTCCACTTGCAGGTACCTTATTTATGACTCTTATTTTCTTTCCAAAATAGGTAGAATGGCAAGAATCAATGTATTGCATATGTTGTAATAAGTCTGAAGAGGTTTCAGTCTTAAAGCCCTGCTTTCCCCAAAAGGTATAAAAGAGTTAAATGAATGGCCTAAAGAGAGTAATTACACAGATGGGCAATACTGCCATTTTACAGGAAAAAATAAGAGTCATCATAGCACATTTGTACAAAATACAGTTGACAGCAGTTAATTCTGGAACCTTTCCAACACTGAGAGGATTCTGATTTTTTAATTTTTCTGAAATGGTGATTTAAGCACTGTTATACACTGTTATATCATGTATATGTTCAACTCCCTGTACCCTATTCATATTGCAACTCATATATATACACATATATACCTATGTGCATGTGTGTGTGTGTATACATATATATATATTTGAGAGAAGATTATTATATATGTATTTGCATTCCTTCACAATGTGCACTCACAGCCCAGAAAGCCAGAGGTGTCCTGGGCTGCATCCAAAGCAGCGTGGGCAGCAGGGCCAGAGAGGGGATTCTGCCCCTCTGCTCTGCTCTGGTGAGACCCCACCTGCAGGGCTGCATCCAGCTCTGGGGTCCCAGCACAGGGAGGACATGGAGCTGTTGGAGCGAGTCCAGAGGAGGGGCACTGAGATGATCAGAGGGATGGAGAACCTCTACTATAAGGAAAGGCTGAGAGAATTGGGATTGTTCAGCCTGGATAAAAGAAGGCTTTGGATAAACCTCTGCAGCCTTTCAGTACCTGAAGGGGGCCTACAAGAGCTGGAGAGGGTCTTTTGACAAGAGCATGCAGGACAAGGAAGAATGACTTCAAACTGAAAGAGGGCAGATTTAGATTAGGTATTAGGAAAAAATTCCTTCCAGTGAGGGTGGTGATGCACTGGAATGAACTTCACAGAGAAGCTGTGGATGCCTCATCCCTGGAAGTGTTCAAGGCCAGGCTGGATGGGGCTCTGAGCAACCTGGTCTAGTGAAAGGTGTCCTGTCCATGGCAGAGGGGGTGGAACTGGATTATCTTGATGGGGCTCATCCAATTTAGGCCATTCTGTGATATGCTTTTTCAGCAGGTCATACATGTTTGTGAAAGAGACTTAATGCTCATTGCTCTTCTCATTTTCAAAAACAGAGAATTAAATGGAATTGTTCAATGCATGCACAAGCTGGGATTGCTAGAATTGTACCAGGCATTAGAGAGAGGGTCAAGAGAGGTCCACACTATTCCAAAAATGACAGTCTATGAACAGCAGACTAGTTCCTCACAGATGCCATATGGAAGCCTGACATTCCCTCTGTACACTGACCAGAAGAATTTTTCTGATGTTAAACAAAATTAACTGGCTAAGAAAAAGTGAGCTGCACATAAACTGACCCCTTTCATGCTTTTGTAGCTTTAATGAAAATTTCACTAACCTCTCCAGAATTATCATTACTAATTTGCTTGCCCATTTAACAATAATAATGTTGGCATCTGACATTTTCAAGATTTCTTTATTGCTTTTAATTACCTGGTCTTCTTTTAAACTCAACTACTTTCTGTTTAGTCTGTTAATAAGAGCAGTGATTTACTACATCATATTTCAGGTATTTAGAGAATGTCTGCATAGCTACACCAATTTGATGTTTTCCTACAGTCAGGTAGTTGTATTTAATGAAAGTATACAAAAGAAAATCCAGTAGGCTACACTGGAAGGGCTGAAAGACTGGTTAGGTACATGAGCTCACACGTAAGGAACAAAACTAAGTTTATTGTCCATTCCAATTGGAATCAGCATGCCCACTTCTCCAAGAGTACTTCCAACCAGAGATAAGCATAATTTTCAACAAACAAAATATCTTTTCATAGAAAGTTGTACCCTATCTGAGATTGCCCAGAACCACAGTAGGATGGGATCCCCTATGGACCAATACAGAAGAATATGCAATAACCACTTCAGTTACCTTCAGGAACAGGTGAGCTTTCTTAACACTACTGCACGGCACAGCACTCCTATGGAGATGGTCAGCAGCAATCTTATGTAAGAAGATTAGCTCAGTATCTACCAACTCACTCTTAATTAAATGAACTGACATCTTTCCATCAGTAATCAACATTCACTATGTAAGTCATGAGCAGAAAGCAGCTGATTTCCAGTTATGATTGGTTCAGGGGAAACAGGCATATTTGCTTTAATCTGCTGGTTTTAAGTGCTAAAACAGGCATATCAGCTATCAGATATTACACACAAATCATCAAATTTCCAATCTAAACTTCTAAAATCAAGTGAAGACCAAGTACTCATATTTGTGGATATATCAAACTGACCACATTATTGCTCAGAGAGAATCTACAATCTACTTGGTTTTGCTCTGTGATTATTCAGGTAGTGTTGTTTTGTGTGTACAATTCAAAAAAATTGTTGTCTGTACTTTAATCCTCAATGATGCTCAAAAGAAGACTAGGCTCAATTGTTCTTAGTGGATTACCTGAATAATTATTGGCTTTTACAATAAATCCTAATTATAAATGTTAATTCGTAGAGCATGCACTTATTCAGTTGTAGGCATCTTTAAATACTTGTAGGCATCTTTAAGATCGAACAAATTCCTCATGGCTTTGTCACACGCTGTTTTAAGTTTAGCACTTTTTTTCTAAGCAGATAGGCCAGTTCCATAAAATAAAGGTGCCACTTTAATGGAGACAATGTTTACACTGACTTGTTGAAAGAAAATAGTGAGTATAGTCCTAGAAATCAATGTGAAATCTGACAGATACGATGGGCTAGTACAAATGTGCTGAAATTTAAAAAAAAGAAAGTCACAAGGTTGCTTTTTTCATTTAGTCTCCTTGCAGAGACATGGAAAGAAAACTATAAATTCAAATTACAAAACCCATCTGAAATATCTGAGACAGACTGTGCTTCCAACCATTCTTTCTCTGAAAGCACCTTGTACACAGGAGACCTGTGCTCTTTTGTTCTTCAAATGCTTCTAGCTGCACACTAATTAAAATTAAATTTAAATTAAATCACCCCTATTAAATGGTATGTGATTTAAGACTCAAAAAATGTATCTAAGGTAGAATGATATTTTACTTTATCTTAAGAAATCTTAATCCTTAGTCAGCCACCACGCGACCTAGTCAATTTACTGCTCAGGTGGTGTCAGGTTCAAGCTTCTCTGCCAGGAAGCCCAGTGTGTCTCACTGAAGAGCTAGCTACAAGAATCGGTTGAAGCATTATTTAATTTATAATGCTGCAACACTCCAATAAATATACTACAGAGTAGGTTTTTCATTAACACGTCATATAAGAAAACTAAATTAAAAACTCCTACCAGCATACAACTATTTTAGTGTAGTTATAATTAATGAAGCTGCCATGAGGGCATATGCAAAAAACAGTCTAATTTGTTCAAAAATTGTTCAGGACAACATTTGGATGACTGGAGGCCACAGCAACACCTTCAACTAAATGCATTTGCATCAAGCCACTTGCTTGACAACTATGTTTTCTCTTTATTTCTACTAAGTGCTATCCTGTAGACTGATGGTTGTGCATTCTTTTCAAATGGAGCTGAATTTAAACAGGCAAGGTCACAATCACAGAAGAAATAAAACATTTCAAAGTGCTAGGGCTTTTAACATCAACAAGAAATCACCTACCAGTACACAAAAATAATGTCAGGATTAACCACTGCAGCTTTTTTATTGTCTGATTATATATATATGTATATATACATGTAAGTACTGGGTAAAGTGAGAAATTAGAACACCTACTCCAAGTATGGTTTCAAGTAACTGAGATTAAAGTACAGAATATCTGAGGCAACTGGCTGCAATTTTTATTTAAACTCTGATACCACCAAAACAGTGAATATCACATCCAGAGCAAGAATATTTATAAGCAGTACCATGTCAGAAGTGTCACTACACGAACAACATCTTCATCTTTTACTATGTAGAAACAATTCAATTGCTTGAAAACAAAATCTAGATAGGATCAAAATTCAACTAATGCAAGAATGGGAGGCGCAGGCAGGCACTTCGTAACAACCCTGCTGCCAAACACTAAAGCACTTAGCAAAAATTTACAAAGGGAAACCTCAGGTGCCACACAAGTACCAAAAGACACACCTATGAAATGCCTCAGAAAGATTTTTCCTAGTTCTCATGAAAGATAGGAATTTGTAGAGGGACATTTTCAGGGGGTGCTGCTCCTCTAATTACAGAGCAAAACAAAAATAAACCCTTAATCCTCATTATTCAGAGGGAAAGAAACAGATATATAAAAAAAATCCTGAACCCAAGAGCAAAAGGTACCCATGAGGTATGTCTAAAAGACTTTAAGTTCTCATCAGCAATATATTCCAACTTCAGTTTCCGGAGGAAGCAGAAAGTCACAAATGAAATTTAACCCTGGAATGTATCACTACTATATTAATGTGACAGAGAAACAAATAATTTGCTTTTAACTTTAGTCCTAAATTAATGACCTGATCATGGAAGTCAAACCAATGTATCTCATCCTGATTCTTTTAAAGGCAGTTTTCTGATACAGTTTTTGATAGCCTCTCTAACCACTAGACCATGGAAACACATGCCATTGGTACGAATCATCTTAATTACTTTTTAAGACCATTTTCAGCTAAAAAAATCAGTATTTTTGTTCAGAGACAGCTGTATTACTACTATTCAGCAACTTTAAAATATTTTTTGCACAAGAACTTGTAATACAACAAGATTTTGATTTGGAAAAAAACCAGCCTGCTACCGTCCAAACTAATACTTTCTACTTCTTTCTGTAAAATTAAAGGCTGTCATCACATATTAAAAAAATGGAAAACTATATTCAAGTTCCCCTTTTAAATATGCCATAAAGTCAAGGCCTTAGCTCCAATAGTGTGTTAGGATATAATTTTTCATTTTAAATAGCTTTCAAAGCTACAAGACAGGACAGATGAATAAACTTACAAAATAGATATGCAATGGCGAAAAATTTTTCAAAATTCCAGGTGTTCCTCAAGGGACTAGATATTGCCTGATGATTTTAAAGAATGTAATATATCCCACTGCCTTTTAAAAATCATTCCTAGAAAAGATGATTCATGAGGATGCTTCACAAACAACAAGAAAGCACCACAATTTCACGTGGTTTGACTTCCCTGAAGAACTTCAAAGAATCCTCTTCCAAAGGAAGAGTTCAGAACATTTCAGGCAGAACTGTAAAATATAAGTTACAGCCTCTATCCCCTCCTTCATATATACTACAGAAGCTGTCCCTCTGTATCGAGAGCCTTGAGATTTTTTCAAGCACTGCAGTAGCATTTTCTACACCTTTGCAATTTGACTCTCCAAATCAGAGTCAAATTTAATATGGAGCTTGAGTACCATGGTTTTTTCTGTTTTGCTGGACTGACACTGTGATGAGCAGACTTTACTGGCATAATTCAGGGAATAGCGCCATAAAAACACTGGCAGTCAATTAATGAAAAGCTAAGAAGGCTATACAGTATTATAACTGGAAAGGATTAACACATTTACAAAAACACTTCTTGCCTTCAAGAAGCCACCATAATCCATATCTACGCTTTTAATTGTAATCTGCACACATCTGACAGTTTGTACGGTTCACTGCCAAATAACTGACAAAGCTGTTTGAAATCTGATGCCCTCTATGTAACAGCATGGCCTGGAAAACACCTTTGGAAATACCTCTTAACAGGAAGATAATGTTACCAGCAAGAGATACAGAGCAGTGGAAACCTGACCTGCCTACAGTTACTAGAAGAAATGCTTGTACCATCATCACATCATGTATACATTGCAATTTCTTTTTAACCCCATCTTTATATTGTTTCTCTTTCTAAAAGCCCTTTAGATAAGAAAGAGGAAGAACTGTCAAGGAAGGAAGCAACTCACATGCCAAGTGGGAAAACCTGCTCAAATCTCTGCTCCAGCCCCAAGTCAGAAACAAAGTCTAAGGAATTCACTCAGTATGTCCCTCTGCTCTTGCCTGCACATGTGAACAGAAGTAAATCCTGATTACAGACTGCTGTGAGGAAAAACACACTCAAAGATCACGAGGTGCTTAGTACTAGTCACAAGGTCAAAATTTAGACAGTCTAACATACTGGATAACAATTTAGTAACTCGTCAAGGTAGCACGCAGGGAATAGCTTTTTAGAATTCAAAGCCAAACAGCAATTTAAAAATTCAGTCCATGAAGACTTACATAACACTATTTTAAATAACACTTGCATTCACCAGCAATGAGTGTTCTAGAAATACCTTCAGTTAGACTTATGGAAGACTCATTGGTTTAGAAGCTCCTTACAGTAAGAAAACTGCTCTAAAGCCAGCTTGGAAAATATGACTAGAATTACAGAGGATATTTCCTGCTCCTTCAACAAGTTAGATGGCTGTTGGTACTGCAATACAGAGGTAGTTTATCACCAGCCTTTGACACAATTTTCCCATAGGCAATGCATTATCTTTGCTTACAAATACCATACTTAAAGTGCATATATTATAATTACAGTAAAATCACAGCTGTAGTGGTTGATGGGCAAAGAGACTTCTGTGCTAACATCTTCAGCATTTTACAGCTGCCTAAGAGCACAAACAGACTGAAAATATTTCCACTGAATGGTGAGGGCAACAGAGGAATAGCTCTAGCAGCTATAGATCTATCTGATGTTTCAAGCTACCAATTAAGAGTCAGGAAAAGAGTAAAAGGTTCTGGAAAGATGCTGTGTGGTTTTGTTTTATACTGAAACACATAGCAGGGCAAGTAGCTCATTCTTTTTAATACTGTTTATGACACTATTTCATTCTAGTATTGAGCTTGTGACTCAAATATCTCAAAAATGCTTGAGCTAAAAGTGCCTTTCTGAGGACAGTACTATATTAAGACAACTTCAAACATGCTAAGCATCTTACTACCAAAGGTAATTTATAGACATCAGTATGCCGAGGGAGAAGGTACAAGTCCTACTCAACATCACCACAAAGGAGAATAAACAAACAAACAAACAAACAAAGGCAAACTTGAAAATTCCAATTTCTTGCTGTGTGTTTGACACTATTCTCTCATGCATACTCAGGAGGTAACATCAAACATTGAAAACAGTTGCAGTTTGCTTTGAGGTCTAGATGATACACATTAAAAAAAAAAATTGTAGAACTGCAGAACAATTTATTTACAACATAAATTTTTCACTATGGCCAAATCATCTTTGTCCAACAGCACACATCATTACAAAATGCTCTCCTTTTTTTGGAATACTTCCAGACTTACTAGAAGAAGTTTCCTAGGGAAGTTGTGGCTTCCCCGTGGCTGGAAGTGTTCAAGGCAAGGCTGGATGGGGCTCTGAGCAACCTGGTCTAGTGGAAGGTGTCCCTGCCCATGGCAGGAGAGTTAGAACTAGATGATCTTTAAGGTCCCTTCCAACCCAAACCATTCTTTCATTCTGTGACTTCAGCAACCAGGAAAAGTCTTACTGCCACTACCTACTGAAGAAACAGCATGTTCTTCCTCCTGGGACCCCGCTGCTCAGGCTGTAGCCAGAAGACACACAGAATACATGAAACCAAAAGACTATGGCAGCATTTCTCACACACGAAGTACAATATTTATGAGAATTGGTCTTTTTTTAGCATTATTATTATTAATAATATTTTAACTCCACACTTAAAATGAGACAGCGAACAACAGCATGATTAGTAGGAGTCACTGTACCAGATTAGAGAAGGAATTAAAACTCACTACACAACAACTCAAGCTGGCTAAAATGCTTACACTATACTTTGCCTTTCTCTGGAAGTTACTAAAAGAGAACATCAAGGATTAGGTGAATCACCCTCCTAGTTTCTACTTGGCAATTAGAAGTGCTTCAGCAGATCAATTCAGACCAGTGCTGCTTGTCTTCTACCCCAGCCAGGGGCACTCCCTGCCCACATGTAAAGTCACTTGGTCTACCTCATTTCTCCAGAGAGACTTACAGACCTGCTCCAAAACTGGCATACCATTCACAACCTGGAAAAGACTTCACTAGACATTATCCATATGTGAACAATGGGCTACTGAGTCAGCCATTACCTTTGTTCTGACTATCAAGAACCAGAACTGAACAAGATATCTCTGATTCCTCTTACTAACATAAAAAGTTACAAATCTGAAGCAGAAACCACATCCTTTAACACAGAAATCCATCCTTATATTCATAGATTTTAAGATAAGGAAAGCCTCTAGAATAATATAGGTCTCAGATGGCCACAAAATGATCCTTGTATTAAGTCAATACCTGCTTATTGAGACAGATCAGAGCCTTGGATTATACAGTAATTTATATTCTAATATTCTTTTAAACATCTATTAACAGGTGCAGTGATATTTATTCATCTTTTAGGCAGTCTTACAAAGGGGTATCTTTCCAGAAGTCTAGAATACTTTGATGCTACTGTGAATGCTCTTAGTGACAGAAAAAAACCCCAAGCACTTCTATATACGCAGGCTCTATTAATCTTTTTAATGCTCTTTATGTTCCTACCAAGAAGCCTTCTAGGAGTTTAATTCACTTAGTGTCTGACACTCAAATGCAGTTAGTAATTTGTAAAATTGCAGAATCTGTAAAAATCTGAAAACCATTTCTACTGAAGACTGGGTTTGAAATGCAATGCCTAATGAACTATACAGGGAATTGTCTCTCAGATGCCTTTCAGAACAAACAATACAAGAGATTTTCTTTACCACCTGAAAAACTAATCTCATCAATTTGTAGTAATGAGTTAAGTATGTCAACTCCTTTTTAAGCAGAGCAAATTAACAGAATTTGTATTTTAGTTGGTGAATCAGATTTCTGCACTAATCTCTTGCTCTTTGTCTACATTTAGATGTTTTCTGAATGTTTTCAGTATCATTGGTATTATCAATTATGAGAACAGAGACATTAAAAAACAGCACAGGATGAACTAGAGCAGGAACTCACAATGTTCTGACTCACACAATCACTGACTACCCATAAAGTGCTTTCAGCCCATGGCAGTCAGAGCAGCCCAGGCTGTCTAGCCTTTAATGAACAAACACGTTTGTACAGTGAAGCAAGCATCCTGCAAAGTACAGCCCCAAGCTTACTCCTCACCTATGTCCACATGGCAATTCTGAAAAAGGGAAATCAAATACAGGACCTGCCTTTCTACCATGGTACAGACAAACTCTGCATTCACTGGCAACAGAAGGAACTGAATGGAATTCCCCCAGAAATACTCACTAGAAAATTCATTTTTGTGATGCAACACTATGACATCAAAAGTCCTTTCACCAACTGCATCACACAGTTAAATATTTCTGATAAGCTTCTAAGTAAATTACCTTCAAAGTTCATAAATGATTTGTCTTCCTGTCTTGAGGCTGAAACAGTGACCTGGTCCTTCTGCCAAGGAACAAATCTGAACATCCTGACCATATAAACTAATTTTAAAAGACGTGTCAATTTTTTATAGACTTAAAAAGAAAATTTAAATGAATGTTTTTCAGCATGACACCTTTTGCTTTTCTGTGAACTCAATCTGAGCCACAGTCTGACCTAACAAACACAGCAAACCTAACTGACAGAATTCAGCATAAATGTGTTGCTTGTAAGATCAATCAGACAGCTTCCTAACCTCTATTTTTACCTCTTCTAATTTTAGCTCTTTCTTTGCTTTACATCTGTCAGCTGGGGCCCTGTATTGGGTTTGCATGGCAAGGTTTTGGTAGGGGGGGAAGCTACAGCAGGGGCTTCTGTCAGAAGCCACCAGAAGCTTCCCCTCTGTCCAACAAAGCCAAAGCCAGCTAGCTCCAAGACAGACCCACCACTGGACAGGACCAAACCCATCAGCGATGGTGGCAGTGCCTCTGGAATAACATCGTTAAGGAGGAAATAAAACCACACAACTGCAGCTGAAGAAGAGTAAGAAAATGTGAGAGAAACAGCCCTGCAGACACTGAGCGCAGAAGGAGGGGGAGGAAGTGCCCCAGCACCAGAGCAGAGATTTTCCTCCATTCCATGGTACAGACCACGGTGAGTCCCCCTGCAGCCCATGGAGATCCACGGGGGAGCAGAAACCCACCTGTAGCCTGTGGAGAACCTCAGGTCACAGGAGATGAATGCCTGAAGGAGGCTGTAACCCTGTGGGAAACCCACACTCCTGGCAGATGTAGCAGGAATCTTTGCCCTTGGAATGTGGTCAAACAACTCAAACAACGCCCTGTTTCTCAAGCTATCAGTGATGGGCTGAGACTCATGTGCTGGGTTTGGTACTGAATTTAGCTAAAACCAGTCTGTCTCACCAATCCCAAACTAACATCCTGATAGCGAGACAAAGACTTGGCAGATAAGTCCCCAAGATAACCTGAAGACATATGACTGGCAGTCAATCACTTCTACTGTAACAGTCCAGTCCACTTTCATATGGTAGGTTCTTTTAGCATATTCCTTCCTAGAGTGTGTGTACAAAGTTTCCTTCCTTGAAGGGGGAATGCCCCTTCAAAGACACTCCTCAAGGCTGAGTGAAAGAGATCTTCCCATGGGCATTGGTGAGGTGAGTTACATCAATCTCTATTTAATAATTGTTTCTTTTTGCTAGCTTTAATATAATTGCTTTGATATGGTGCACTATACTATACTAAATGGTACCAGCAGTTTTAGCTTTTTACCCTGTAGTAAATAATTCTGATTAAAATCTTTTATCTAATCATTTGTCATAATAAATAATTCATTTTATATAAATATATCTGATTTGCCATCTTTAATCCTGTAGGACAAGGTTACTTAAAGTGCTGACAGTCTGGGGCTAAGATCAGATCCAGCCTCACTGAGGCTCCTGTCTGAGAAGTTCAGAAACGAAGGGGGTCCCTCTCTGCACCTCATGACTCAGTGGGATGGATCCTCTAATAAACTTTGTCTGAAGCTCCCCCTCTCACCCAGCAGGACCTGTGGCCCCATGGAGAGAGGAGCCCACACTGGAGCAGGTTTACTGGCAGGACCCATGACTCCTTGGGGGATCTACACTGCAGCATCCTGTTCCTGAAGGACTGCACCCTGTGGAACAGACCCACATGGGAGCACTTTGTGAGAAACTGCAGCCTGGGGGAAGGACTCATGCTGGAGAAGTCCACGGAGGACCATCTCCCCTGGGAGGAAACCGATGCTGGAGCAGGGGAAGGGTGTGAGGAGTCCTTCCACTACGGAGGAAGGAGCAGCAGAGTCAACGTGTGATGAACTGACCATAGCCACATTAACAGTCCACTCGTCCTGCTCAGGGTAGAGAACCCAGGATTGAAGTTAAGCCCAGGAAGCTGGGAGGGGTGGGGAGAAGGTGTTCAAAGATGTTTTCATTTTCTCATTATCCTACTCTGATTTGATTGGCTATGAACTGAATTAATTCATAAACAAAAAGCTTCAGTTTTATTCATAGTTATGCTGCACAGGTGCCTAGGAAGGATGAATTTCATAAATTCTATTCATTTCTTAAGTTAGTAAATACCTTGAATAGCTCTAATGACCCTTAGCACTACTTTTGTAGATATGTAGTCCGCTAGAATATTAGGTGATGGAAAATTAAAAATGCTAGTAACTTTTGGCATTATTAACAGCACATGAATTAGCAAAGAGAATGGACTGAGATTGCCTTTAATTATGAAACTTAATGATATTTATGAGCTTTCACCTTAAATAGCCACTCACATACATCATGTAAATGTACATTTACTGTGACTGTAATTAATCAGTCACCTTCCCTTGTCCATCCAGAATTTTTCTTGCTGAAAATGTCAAAGCCTTGGCAGATTGACCAAAAAGAATGAAGAGAGGCGAGCAATATACCTGTATAAACTATTACATGCTGCTGACTGCCTTACTGACATATGCTCAACTTACCTTTTTATTAGTCGTTAACTGTTTGCTTGTAAAACTGCTTATAAGAAAATTATACTTATTTGTAAGTATTTTCCTTAAAGTATGAGGAAGGATCAGTGCCAATATACAAGAATTCCCACCATGGCAAACTGAGAAAGGAAGCAAGTCCTTATACACATGCAGCTCGAGCTGTAGGAACGCATCTACACTCTGTGCAAACCCGGGACCTGGACTCTCTAAAAGTGGTGATTCCATAAGAACACTCTAGGACCCCCACCACAGAGAAGACCAGAAGAAAAAGGGCCAGCAGGATGCTGCAGGACCCACGTGGTGGTGACTCTCTTTCTACTTAATCTCTCTTTCTCTTCACCCCCCACTACTTCCTGTACCTCACATTTAGTATTAAATCCATACTCTTGACTTTGGCATATGATCTCGTTTGCACCTTCATTTGGACAGAGGCATCTTTTAATACTTGAATCCTAGCAACAGCCCAGCAAAATATTACCAGTATATATTCATTTGAAGGAATGTCAGAAAACTGTAAGATCTTACAGTATGAAGAAAACAAAACAAAAAAAAAAAAAACCACAAAACTTTTCCCTAAAAATACTGAGCATATTTCGTAAGTCTTTGCTACTAGATGATGCTATCATCTTTCTTCCTGTTATTCCCCTCTGCTTCTTGGTTTCCCCACAGCAGAAAGTAACCAAATAGAGGCAATAGCAGGTTGAATTTAGCTCCTTCAAAAGAAACAGAAAACAGGATAAGAAAACAGCAAGAGATAAGAAACTTGTAAGTCCACAAAAAATTTCATAAAAGACCAGAGGGAAAAACAAAACCAAAAAAAAGAGTGAAAGGAAACATTAAGCCTTAAAGAAAAGAAACCTTGAGGGAACCAGCACCAAAAGACCCAGGTCCTAATGGACTCCATATAGAAGATGGAGCTTCATTTGGGGGAAGTATGGGCTTACCAGATCTCCCATGAGGTGTTAAATAACCAGATGTGTTAGTCACTAGCTTGGCATTTCCTATTAACAAGCTGCTTGGTTTATCAATGCAGCCGATAGTGCGAAAGAATAGAAAACTTATTAAAATCTCTGCGCACTGTGGTAAAACAAGGGATACTGCACTTCTCCTGATCTAGTATATTGGCAAGGGGGGACTGACAAAACACTGAATCCTTAAAAACCCTGGAAAAAAATATATTTGAGAGAACCACCAAGAGCTTTTTCCTTCTCTTTTAATGCTCACATAATATTCAGCATAAAGCAACTGGAATCCTGGTGACTGCATGACTCCAGAGCATTTTGAAAAAAACAGCCATCAGAAGAATTCTAAAATATTGGCAACTGCAGCATTATCAGTCACAATGCAGATAATGGTTTTCTGATTGCACAAATCAATTTTCATCACTAGTAGCAATTACGACTGCTATAGTAGACTATGTACAATACTGCAAGCAACACATTCCAAGAATATAAACAGGTGGGGGATGCTGAGAAAACACAACCGCTTAATTTAAAACTAAATACCACTACTTGCTGCATGAGGATGTCATCAAAACACATCTGACAGACTGCCCCTACTCATCAGCCAATTAACTCATTCTTAAGTTCACATCTGAGATATGGAGCAAAGTAGAATTCCTGCATCTGAAGTCTATAATCTAAGAAAGTTTTAAACATGTAAGGAAAGCTGCAAAGCAGCTCAGAGTACTACTGGAACAAACCAAGGTGCAAAATAAACAAGTTTGAGGAGTCTGATACAGCTTACTTGTGAAATGCAATCATCTGCACAGTATTTATATGTGGATACAATATTGCTGCTATCAAGAATTTCTCTTGCTTCTTTCCAGTGCCATGAGATACTTCTCTCTCTCAAGGAAGATAGTAGCAGAGTTCTATAAGCTACGAACACCTGCAACCTTGCAGAGCTTTGTTTATGGTACAGTAGAAAAATATTTTGACAATGGATGTTTTAGGATTTTAGCCAATCACCCCAGGGGGTGGCTGATCCTTTGACCAATTAAACTATGAAGAAAAAAGTCTATAAAAGAGTTTGTAAAATAATTAAATAAATATTGATTTATCTTGCTGCACAATTCCTGCCTGTTGGATCTCTCCTCTCCTCCCTACCACTGGGGGATACCATAATATTTATATAGATAGAATTGAGGAATGTGAATACACCTGGCTTTTTACAACAGAACAGAAAAAGACCTCTCAATCCAGAGAGAATACCCACTTCCTAAATAAATGCTTTGTGCAAAAGCTGCTATAAGCCTCAGGTCATTATGTCTGCATTAGTTGGAGTTTTCCACTTCTTCAGGATTATGGGCAGAGGCAAAAAAGACGGTGAAGATCTTCAGAAGTTCAGTTCTAGGCAACTCTTCTGTACTGTGTTCACTATGGCATCAAAGGACTATGGTGAGCCAAAGGCAAGAGGAACTCCACACTAATAAACACCAACTTGCTGCTCCGAACATGTATGGAGCACAGCAAATGAACCTGGAGTAACAGCTTTAAATTCTGTGCTTTAGAGGGAGAGAAGTTTCAAATACTGGCCACTAAACACTATTAATGAGTAACACAGAGCAGACAAACAAATGAAGTATCATTACAATTCATTTCATATAGTGGTCTGTTTACTAAGATGAAAATGCTCAAAGAAAGGTTTATAACATTTTAGAACAGCTTTATTTATTTATTTATTTCATACTGGTGGATATTCTGCTCCAGCACTGTCTATTGCCTCTTACTCCTTGGCCTGAGTCAGGAGGGGGCAAGCAATGTTTCATGTTCCGCTCAGACAGAGACTATTGAGGAGGGTGTTAAATCAGTGAAGAAACTGAACAAGAAATTTTGGAAGCCAAGAAGAAATTTACATATAAATTCCAAATCATAATGAAGTGGCTAGTTACGTTTAAACTGTACACTTGCCACCTTTTCAAGAGACCACATGCAAAAATGAAGTGATTACATACTGAAGGACAGTGATCACAAAGCTACACCCCAGTGCTTTCTTCTTCCCCATTTAAGTTTACAGAACACAGTGATACACAGTTACAATGAAAATATTCCCTAAATGCTGAAATGGACGTCTGAAGCTCAGCTGGAAAGGTCTTTGCCCTTGAATATCTGTGCTTGCACTTTACAGTACACTAAGAACTCTTCTCTGGGTTCTTGCACACCTACTGTTTTCCTAGATACATGCCTGGAATTGGAGTATGTTGCCTCAATTGATAAAGTGTGTATTCAAACAAAAAAATGCATATTGCCTTTTCTACTGGGGCTTAATCATTAGCCTCAGAAAAGCATCTGTGCAACAAGACCAGCAGAGCTCTTGAATGGCTTTCCCTGTGCTTCACCACACTGCCATATGCAGGCAGGAACCTGATGGTGGAATCCTGCTCTTAATACCCACAGAGACAGGCAAAGAGTAAAAATGAAGCAAAGTAATATATACCTCCCTTGCTCAAAAGAGGGGTGGATCTGAAGCAGTGTCTCAAGTAAACACTCAGTTGTTTGTTGAGCCCCATCCAAGGGCTTGGGTGGAACAGCGCCAAAGCATTCCTCAATTCTACAACTACCAAGAGTTATTTGCAACTAACTATGATACAAATAAATGATTACAAGCTCACATAATTCAAGAGGAAGAGTGAAATGCATACTTATTTCAATTTGCAATTTTCATAGCCTAAGCTTTCAATAAGAAAACCTGTTTCTTTTCCCCCAAAAATGCCAAAATATGGTTGATTATGAAATAAATAAAATTGCATAGTCTTTAAAACACTGAAAGCTCTGAAGCTCAGCAGTTGTCTCCAAAGCCCCTGTTCCAATGCTATCAAACTTACACAGACATTCTAAAAACAAAAGGTTTTCCTGAAGAACAACCAATTAAACAGTGCCATCTTCCTGGAGTCTACTGGAGAAATTTCATCAGTATTGCCCTAGAAATTTAAAACAATCATTTACAGTCAAGTAAGACAATAACCTTTGTGCTCCCTAACATGCCAAAAATCCTGTTACTCTGCTCTTAAAAATCCATATTATATCTTTCATCAAAAGCTCCCCTAGAACTGCAACCCAACAAAATTAGAAAAACAAAACAACAAAAGTTTGAAGAATAAAGAAACTTCCTCTCCAAAAGAAGCACCATAAATGTGCAAGTGAACACAAAACAAGGAATAAGGTATAGGTATATCAGGAACAGTAATGAAGATGCACTTGTGTTGATGCACTGTGCATCCACCTCGTCCCAGCTGACCTTCAGGGAATAAGAGAGTATTTGCAAGGTCCACAGTCCCACTACTACGCTTCTGTGCCAGGACTATGAAGAAATTACCTCAGTGACTGGTAAAACATCAGCTTTGGTATGTAGAGCAACAAACTCTCACCACATACCACATATGATTAAAAATACCAGTTGTGAACATTATACTCACAAAACTCAATTGCTATAGCCATGGTCAATTAGTTTAAATGGTCAATGTGATAAATATATTTGAAATCCTCAGTGTGCTGTTGGCTGCAATGAGAAGGTTTACAGAAGCATGGGTAATCGGCAAATCAATCCATCAGAATCCTTACTTGTAACTTGTTCAGGGTCACAACACTGAAATATTGGTTTACTCATATAAATTCTTAATTGCAGAAAAGACAGGACTTATTACAACTTTACTTAAAACAATTTAATTGTTATATTAACTGGAATCAATATGTTATTTTCAAAAAAGCGAAATACAGGTAACATTTCCATACAGGCATATAATACCCATTTCCATATATTAAATATTGTAGAATACTTTGATTTTTAAAAATGTTTCAGCACACAAGTAGTTCAGAATCAGCAATTCATTTTCCATTTCATGACTTGACTTTGAAATGAAATTACTAAATTAGCAGGTTAAGATGTCGATATCCCAAATCACTCTGTATTCACAGAGCCTCTCACGGAAATTCAAAACACTCAAACCTTGCATTGAATAAATAAAGCTACTTACAGCTTTTGGATGTACATACGGAATACAAGAGTTAACAGACCAAAACTACTTCTAAACTAAGGTTAATGAGATTGTTTTCGGCAAGAAATTTGACATATTAAAAGGGATCAAATTGACATGGTGATTTCAGTTGTAAGCTCCCCGCACCAAACACCCTGGAAGATTTTGTAGATGAACAGAAGTACTATTACCTTATTTTTTGCTGTTCTTTGTAGTTTTCAGAATCAAAAATAATTATTGATTAAGAATAAGATTTAGTCCTTTGCAGTGATTGTGAAACAGCAGTGACAAGACATAGCCTGCCCTGAGGCTACACCAGCACAACACAACTCTCTCCTCCTTACAAAAAACAGACTCTACAATCTCAACATCCTCCAGACCATCAGAATGATCTAGCCCTGAAACCCTGCTCCAGCTCCAGAAATCACAGGGAGATTAAAAAATGCGTCCTCAACACCATCCATGAAAGGGTCATGAGAAGTGATCCAGAACAATGCATCATCATCATTAACCACCAGTTATCAGGCATCCCAGGAGACTTTCACAAGAATACTCAGTTACCCCAGTGATCAAGGGGATTTGGGGACCTGGATTCACAGGAGGCACAGACCAAATTCCTCCTTCGCTCCTGTAAACCTCTTTTCCACACTGAAATTACAGTTCACATTCACACTGAATCCAGTGTCTAAGCACAAGCCATTGGCTAGATCTCAAGCAAAGGGAAATTCAAGGCAGAAGCAAAGGTAATATAAACCCAGTAACTACAGGAATGATCCACAATGGATGAAGAATTTTCACAATATTCTGAAGTGTCTATTTCATTGAGTGGATTATTAGTCACAGCTGCCCAAGGGACCTGACTTCCCCTTTCCCGTTTTAAATTTTTCCACATGGTGCAAAGATTTCTTGAGCTACGTTTGGCAAGTGTATCCCAAATCCCACGGGGGTGCTGGAGATTAAAACAAAATGGTGGGTTTAAGCATTTTTCTGGTTAAAATCTCAATAGAGCATGGTACAAGGCACAGAAAAAAGAATGCTATATTGAGCATTATAGCTTGCAGTGATGTGATACAGGCAGGTACTGATGCCTGAACATGCCATATCTGAAAGTGTATGCCTCCTGCTCACCCCCATGTGTTTTGTAGATGTGCTCACACTAGAAAGATTCATTGTGACTGAAAAATCTTAAATTATCTATAAAGTGTATGTATTTATATATAGGCAAACACTAATTCCTGTAGGAATAGCAAAATATATGAGGGAGAGAACAGGAGAGAAAAGGAGGAGAGAAGCTGAAGTATATTTATTATCCTGCTGTTGATATTTTAATGTTTTACAATTATTCAGCAAGCATTCATTCCCAAGAAAAAGCCCCTGACAACCGAGCTCTTGGATTTTTTCCACAAGTCAGTTTTCCAGCTCGGTAAGAATCCCCATCCTCAATTTTGTCCAGTGAAAATAGGGAAAAACATCTCAGTAAGGAGTAAGTGTTCAAGCTGGATTTCTCCAAGTTTTCACTAGGCTACAATTTCTTACAGACCTTTGATAAACAGCCTCTGCTCTTCTAGTCAGAGCTTTTTCAGGTTTTTGTTTTGCTTTGGACACCAGCATGGTGTAACTGCTATAGGACTGCCAAAACCTGACTCGATGCACCAAACTGCCGTGACTGAGCAAGTTTTACCTCCTGACACTGCTTTACAGATGATGTCCAAACTATTTCTAGCAGATAGCAACGCCTTCTTTTAGGGACTAGTTATCACTTCTTGCACATTGCTGGGAGCTGATAGTTGAGGATCACTTAGCACAGTGTTGGGCAGGGAACAGCACCTTCTCCTGACTCCTGCTCTGCTCCCCCACCTTGAAGCACAGACCTCTTCAGCTGCTCCTGGAAAATTCCTTTCCTATAAAAACAATTGTCTTTAAAAGAAATCAAAACCTTCCTCACTTCATAATTCTCAGCACATCAGTAGGCCACCAGGGTAGCAAAAGACTAAAATCACTAATGGAGAAATACAGTCCTGTTTAGCTTCATTGCAGCTAACAGAAGCTAGCAGGGCTAGGACCTTTAAATGCTGGCTGAAACCCAGAAGTCCTTTATGTAGACTAAGAAATCAGTATGTGCAGATTCTAGAAGAAAAAGTGAAAAGCCGTGAGCACAGGGATGTCCTGCTTGGGGCCAGGGGCTGGCTTCACCAAGTAATACCCAGCTCCTGTCTAGGAGTAGGTGTCGCTGCTGCTGCTGCTCAGTGCTTCACTTCTTGCTCAAAAGACTACTTCTTGCCTAATTTTCTCCAGACTACCTTCAAGTAAACAGTATCAAAATTTGTTTGAGAGTTTGTGAGCTGTAATTTAATCAGTACTGAGTCAAGAAAAAATACGTGCTTTTTTCATCTTAAAACATTGCATTTGTGAATATCACATCAAATTCTCATAAAATGGGAGACAATTGAATACCTTATGATAAAAAAAACCAAAACCCTAAATTTCCATTTTTTCTTCAGTAAGAATATATGAGAAGACTTCTTTTATTTGTTTTCACAGTCTTTTGCATGAAAATTTAATTAATGGCCATAAATCCCTAGAAATACTTTCTCCAAAGCATCTTTAAAAGTCTTCACTTCTTACTCAGTTTATTTATTGCATGGAGATTTATCCAAGGTGGAGTCAATAACACTGCAGCTACCCACTCATCTAATCTCCTGCTCAGGCACACTCAGCAGAGCGTGCCAGAATTTGGTTAGTCAATTCCAGTTGCAGCAAGCCTAGCCTGTCCCAGCATGACAAAGACTGAGTAAAATCTTCCCTGCAATTGCTCCTGCAGCACCAGAGGAAAAGGCAGGATGTCCTTCTCTCCTGTGATCCGCCCCC
>NW_008237231.1:1468219-1486067 GCF_000691975.1 Corvus brachyrhynchos | reverse complement strand
ATTTCCCAAAGAATTATTATTTAATACTAAGAATGGGAAAGTAAATCTCTGTTTTGGTCATGTCAGACCCAGTGGGCTGTGTACTAGTGAAAGACAGCAAACAAGACTTTGTAATCCAAGGAGTTTGTAACCTGAGGGAGACAGTTAATAAAACAAACAAGGGATAAAGCAGATAGACGTGAAAAACAAATTACGACCACAGCTGCTTTGAAGTGACTGGCTACTCGTAATTGTTGATCTAGTCCTTTTCTCCAGCTGCTAAACTGCATTAACATGGCTAAAAATACCTTTTCCACTTATTTTGGCTCTCCTTATTGCTTTCCCTTTTAAGAAAACATTACTAATTACCAAAGGGGTAGCATATGGCAGAGTAAGTGGGTCACAAGCCATATTATGAAAGCACTAGTGAAAATGTTAACATTTTTTGAACTCCTGACTTAGGGAGCATATATTTTCTAAACTGGTTTATGTTCCAGTAGTTTCTGTGTTTTACTGTTATCCTCCTTCTTTATTCCCCTGGGTATCTTGTAGGAGCTGCTTGAGTCATATCCCACTCAGACTGTGGAGAGCTTCAACTACTACGGCTTCATCTCTAAGATCCTGTGAAGCAGGGGGTGTTCTTAATTAATTCCAGCAGACAGAAACTGGCACCTTTATCTACTGTCTACTGCTCCCTTCCACTTCCAGGCATGAACAGCCCAGGTCCAAGCTGGCATGCTCTCCCAGCTGAAGCGTTTTCCCCGAAATGAGCCACACTGAAAATTACAGGACTCAGCTGCACAGAGTTCTGGCAAGAAAAGCCTCTAAACAACAGTAAAAGCCCAACAGTTTTCGTCAAGGAGGCATGTCAGCTCCTGAGGCTTGCACCTTCTTGCAGAGAGTGAGCTAAGCGCTTCAGGAATAAAATGAAGTCAAAGCAATAGCAGGTTTGCACAGCTGGTACCTTCAAGGAGAGCATGTGCCAATCTCACATCATACCAGCACTAGTAAATCAGCTTCCCAAGTGCAAGTGTTCCACAGAAGAGAGACAGAGGTGCATAAAATTGTGGGCTTGGGGCTAAGGCTCCACATTTAACCCATACCATGCCCACGGACACACAACCCCACACACAGACAAATCATTCCTCAACAGGGATCAACTGCATTCACTTTCCAGTAGGATAAACAGATTCATTCGCTTGGCCAAGAATAGGACAGGAGATGTACATCAGCAAGCATATCATTTTGAAAGAAATAGATTTCTTTCCCCAGCTGCTGAATAGCATTTTATTCCTTAAAAAGAGGCAAAATTAACAAGCAGTATTCATGAATGTGATACAGCCTGATTTGATCAATGTTTTCTCCCTTTATTAAGATGTTTGTTAATTATTCATTCCATAATTTTCCTAAAATGCTTGCTAAATATATTAAAAAGTATACATCTTTATACATTCAATTACAGGCAGAAAATTTCTATTGCTTGATTGGGGAGTCATGATGCCAACAGCTCTCATAGCTTGCCATCTTTGAAGGCAGAATCATACTTAAAACTTAGTATAACTAGGCTTTTCATCTGAAACTGTAATTACTTTCCACTTCAGAGCTACACAATGAAGCATCTTCCTATGCTTAAGCCTCCCAGAGCACAGCCAGCTTGCAAAAATCAGACAAAGAACATTATCAATTTTCTCAACAGAGTAAGATATTTGCCAACTGCCAAGAAGAAACTGTAACTATTCATGTGTAGCAAAAGTAGATGCAGTGTGAGAAACAATATCACTATGTCCATATTCCAGAAAATCACTGCAGCTGAATGAAACCTGTTTATCACAAATCAAGCAACATGAAAATCTAGAACAGCCTCTAGGAAATTAGTAACGTACATCTGAAGAAAAGGATAACCAAGGTGTTGTTTGTGGTAATGAGGGGAAGGAACAAACTTCAATATAAATACTTGCTATTTAAAAAAGAGTTCAGCAGAAAAAGGTTAAAGTGAGATTTGACACACAAAAAAAATAATCTCACTGCCTGCAAATTATAAGCATGACCCAAGTATTCAGAGAGAAAAATGGCATCAGCACTGCAGCTGAAATTGCAACTCACCTGATATACAAAACAGAGGCTGAAATTCCAAAAGGCTTCCATACATTTTATACACACACAAACATATATATTCATGCTTTCTCAGTATCCTTCCACACCAAGTTATTACAACCACATCAGAGCAAGGGAGTAAGAAAAGACAAGCAAACAGAAAATGCCTTTAAAGAGCCATTCATCACAACACTGCTTATTAAAGAAAGGAATGAAACAATTTTAAACAGATTACAGTTTCAATCCCTCAACCAGCAGCTTGATCGAAACAACAAAAACCCTTACCTGTGCGTTCTTATTCCTGGCTTCTCTCCTTGCTGCTTTTTCTTTCAGCCTCTTCTCCTGAAACAAACAAAATGTACGGTTTTAAAGCAAACTCCTGCGGGTTTTTTTTTCTTTTAATATTTTAAGATTAATGTTGAGCCATCTAGATATTTTTAACGCATATATGTTAGACTGGTGGAATTCACCCTACATGTTACTGATGAAAACGATAAATGAAATGAGATCTGAACGAGATACTATTCATTCTTCTTGCTCTTAAAGGAAATCCTAAAACTACAAGAATGATTCAAGCTCGTATTTTATCTTTATCAAGACTTGTTACTCCTAAAGGAATAATGCAGGCTGAGTAATTTAACAGAGTTAGTATTTGTCTGTTAAATAAGGTCGTTACAATGGCACTAAGAGATCCAATTTTTCTTATTTCTCAGTGACTTAAAATGAAATCAAATCCACTTAACAAACTAAAATGAAAATTTTCCTAACTTCAGAATTGCTAAAGTAACTGGAGACTGAAAGCTAAAACATCTTCCCCCTTTCATATCTCCATTACTAACAAACGCTTTACAAAAGCACTTGCTTAGTAATTGCATCGATTCAGAAACCATAACAAAGTTCTCTTCACCAAAGAGATTCTGCTACAGGAAAATGACCTAAATGCAGAGCTAAAACTCATCTAAAGCTGCCTGATAGATCTGTCAGTATACAGAAGTGCCCAAGATATTTTAATTCAAATTACATTTATTGCTGCTTCTTTTGTTTATTCTTACACCAACTGAAGTATTATCTCTAATTTAGACTGTCAGGTCCTTGCAATTGAACATCCTTTAAACTCTTTATTACATGAGGAAAGGACAGAAACTCAGGTGAGAGCACATGCCCTAGAAAAGCACACGGCTCCCTCTTCTTGTTTTAGTGATGCTGATGACATTGGTATTGAGACTCTTTTATGCTAGCATAAAAATGTTTCTGATATACAACTCAGTTTCTCTGAGCAATATAGGCCATCCTGGCATCAGCACATTTAGAGTCGAGTCCACATAAAAAGAGACATTAACATCAGTCCAGGGTCAGCACTTCAGCACATGGAAGGCTGAAGACCACTTACATATCAGCTCACTTATGGGAGTAAGGAGAAAGCTACAGCTTCAGCACTCCCGGTGCCATTTCATCACAATGATGCGCTAAAACATATTGGTAGGTATCACACAAAGTTGTTTGGAAAAGCAGCATTTGACTGCAGACATGAGAAAAGGGGAACACAGCCACCAAGACTGTTCAAAATTGGTGTCTAAATTCAGGGACTTTTGAGACATTTGTGAGGTACATGCCATTTTCTTTTCTCCCAGTTGCCCAAACTGCAGAAGTCTTAGCTTATTTTCAAAGTCCTTTTCGGTGTAAGTCAACCTCTTCACTCCGAATCAAAATGAAACAATTCCCCAATGCTTTGTGCAAAGTTGCCTGATTCAAACACCTCAGTACACTCTGAGTTACATGCCAGGGCCTTTAATGCATGCTGTGAAACAAAATAAACCAAAAAAAAAACCAAAACAAAAAAAAACAAAAAAACAAACCAAAAAAAAAAAAAAAAACAAAACAAAAAACAACCAACCAAAGCCACCACCACTGCACCACTGTAGACAAATACAACACAGTTGTCTTATTATTTCAGATTTTTTAAAGTATGAAAAAGAAAAAAAAAAAAAAAACCTTTAAGGCCACAAGGGCATCATATGGGACTACAAAAGCCACCAACCAGGTCCAAGTACTGTCTGGTCCACATGCAATTTCCCCAACAAAGTAGATCTATGCATCATGGCCAGAACATGATCATCCATGTTACGATTCCTTCTCTCCCAAGTCAAATTTAAATTAATTTCTGCTCACTTTTACTTATGCTTTTTTAATTATTTATTTAAGTTTTCCATTTCTTCCATGTTAAGTGGTTTAGCTGCACATTCTCCACTCTTTGGGGTAACCACTGGCGTTCTCTCATTTTTCTACTAAAACTGTGATAATATTCAAACTTTACCCCTGCAAAACTGACAGAGAACAGAACTAGAAAGTAATACACCAGATGTTACTAAGCAGCTTTTGACTTGGACAGTCTAGAAAATTTTGGATATAAAAATTCTGTGGTGTATGAAATATCAGTGTTTAAACTACAGCTACAGGCTTAAGCAAATATAGCAGCAAAATTCCTGCTAAAGGGATTTATAGCTGAGCACTGAGAGGACAGCTATGAAAGCAGAAGATTGACATAAGGACACAGAAGAGGAGTACACAGACAGCATAATATACTTTAGTCTCCAAGAACAGTAAAGAGACAAAAAGATTCTAAAGTTAATAGGTCCAGAGACTGAAATAAGGCGCTCAAGAGAAAAACAAGACAGAGAAGCAATCACCAGGAGATGCTGTCAAGACCTCCTTTTTTTTTCCCAAGCACGGGAGAAAGAGGGTTTGGATCCTTGCCAAAGAAAAACAACAACAGATTTTGCAGAAGGTGCATGTGTGTTGGCACTGAGCTGTAGTTAGGAGTGCATTTCAGAAGCCAATGTCCTAATCAGGCCTGCTTCTGCTGTTTCACATGAACACACTCCCAACAACACCGGGCATTCACAGGGTCACAGGATGACTCCAACTGGACAGAACATCAGCGGGTCCCTGGTCCAACCTGCTGCTCACGGAAGAGTCAGCCCTGAGGTGAGGTCATGCTGCACAGGGCCTCATCCAGCCATGTCAAAATCCCAAGGCTGGGAGACTGCCCATCATCTCTGGTCAGCCTGTGCCACAGCCTGACTGTCCTCACACAGAAACACTTCCCCACACATCCATGCTGAATCTCTTGTTTTAACTTACAGCCATTGTCAGAGGTTTTGGTCCATTTAATTTTTGACATGTTAATTTATTAATCAGAACACTCAAGGGAAAAGCCATGTAGAAATTTCAGCATATTCCATAGATGTATTTACAAACCACGTTCTGCTCTGGTAAAAATATATAAATACAACTCACTGTACATCGAATTTCCACAAACACACACTGGCTAGTATTATATTCCTTTCATTTAGTTTTTCATTAATGGTATTATACAGCTCAGAGACCTTCTTGGTCAGCTTTTAAAATCTACTGCAAATTATCTTTTTTTCCTCCACACTTACACAGCTACTAAAAAGGATGGTTATAACCTCAGTAATCACAGGGATGAAAATTTTTTGTCATCATCATGTAATATAGCTAAATCACTTGGCTTTAAAGAAGAGTTACAAACCTTCTACCTTTTCTGCACTAGAACTGACAACAGAACCAGCTCTGCCTAAAAGGAGCCCAAACCATGGATAAAGCTATGCCTAATACATGGAAGAACTACTTGCTGTTCTTAACCATGAAGTTAAGAAGTCTGCCACTCTCTTCTTTTCACATTTAATTTCCCCCTCCTTTTACTGTTGGGTTTTAAAACAAAAACTCATACCCCATTTAATTCTTAAAGCTCCAACACAAATAAATATTCTAGCAGCTACATTCCATTTTCTCAACTTGAGACAAAAAATAATGGCAGCTCTCTCTAGCTGGTGAGGTCACGAATGTGTGAAAGACACATAAATACAGAGCTTAAATCCCAAGGTTTTAGTTAGAAAAAAATTAAGTCCAGCAATTTTGAGAGTTCTTCCCTCCCAAAGGAAATCCCCTCTTCCTTAGACTCTCTTCTTTCTACATTTAAGAGTGCGTTTTACATTGTTCAGAGGGTTTACTGCAATATAAAAAAAATACAGCATTTATTTCCATGTATTATGAATAGTTCTGTTTCATACAGTAATTTTTCTTTTAGCTTTTTAATTTGTAAAAAATTTGTACAATAAAAGTCCCCTTTCTTTCTTTTAAAGAATGTGTGCATAGGTCAGATTTACATTAAATAAATTCTTTTAGCTGGTGATAGGCTGCAGTTTTTCCACCCTAAAATTTCACTGACCTCTTCTATTTGCTTACCTGAAGGCAAATAAAAGTTTCACTCAACACAACTAATGTATATTACTGCATATTTAGCTCTGAGAGCATTAAAAAAGCCTGTGGAAAATCTATTTCCTGTAAAAATTTCATGCTCATCTGAGTCCTCTGAAGTCTTTTTATTTAAATACTCAAGAACTCCCTCAGGTTTTGATCCATCATTTTTACACTAGAATTTTAATAACTATTCCTTTACATACTGATGCCATAATTTGGAGCTACCAATCTATTCTATTAAACAGCTGAGGTAATGGTTCTTTACAGGTGACCACGGTCTGGAACAAATGACTCCCTTGCCTGGAAAAATCTGGCTGTCATTTGCAAACACATGTTGGTCAATACTGGTACCTGACACCATGTCTTGTTATCTGACTGTCTCCTGTTATTTCAGGGGGACGTAGCCAAGGTCAGTCAATTGTGCTGCAGCAAACACACAAAGAGCCGTTCAAAAGTTCACAGCAGCTCTCATATATTAGCATTGCCATAGTCAAGAGCTGGTTTCCACCCACATTTTAAAGCACAAATGTGCTCTGAAAACTGACTTAGTAGACATGTTTCTCACATTTGTCTTCTCCAAGATTTCACACCAAGCTTGAATTGTTCACATGCCCATGGCCGTTGCTACATTTATATTGCTATGTAGCTTAACATTTCTCATTACAGAGATTAGCAAACCATCTACACGCAAGCATTTCTCCAACCACCAAAACAAACCAACATTTCTAACCCAAAGATAAAACTGAATCAATTATTAGTATGTCTTTGAATATTATTTTTAAAAATTATATCTGGAAATTAAATACAAAATTGGTTTCCATTAAATAAGCAAATCTTAATACCTTCAGGAAAAAAGCAAAAACTTTTTTATTGTTTTGTGTTTGTTATGTTGGTTTTCTTGAATCTCAATGTTTGGTTTTAGAAACCTATTAAATAATCTCTTCAAGCAACAGACTATATAAACATAATTATGTAAGCCTCATCTGTAAAGCTGATGTTTACTGTAGAGGCAGGGAAACTGAAACACCTAGTAATCACTGATTTAAGGCAACATACAGTAGGCATCAAAAGCATGTGAAAAACAGCACAGGGACAGTCTTAAGCATTGGTAAAAGTCTTACAGGCAGTGGAAAAAAGGCATTCTCATTAAAAAGAAGAAAACAGAAGCTAGTAGAAACTGACCCTTAAAAGGACATTCTTGGAACAAAACCAACACAGGAAACCAGTGGACAAAGCTCAAAATTATTCCTTTCCCACTTAAACCTGAACACACCAAGTATGTTTTAAGGATAGAAAAGTTTTTCTTAAGTTTTTAAGTAAGTTGGTTTAAACATATGTATATGGATGAGAGGCTGGACATGAGCTGCCAATGTGCCCTCACAGCCCAGAGAGCCAGAGGTGTCCTGGGCTGCATCCAAAGCAGCGTGGGCAGCAGGGCCAGGGAGGGGATTCTGCCCCTCTGCTCTGCTCTGGTGAGACCCCACCTGCGGTGCTGCATCCAGCTCTGGGGTCCCAGCACAGGGAGGACATGGAGCTGTTGGAGCGAGTGCAGAGGAGGGGCACCAGGATGGTTAGAGGGACAGAGCACCTCTCCTATGAAGACAGGCTGAGAGAGTTCGGGCTGTTCAGCCCAGCGAAGAGAAGGCTCTGGGGAGACCTAACTGTGGCCTTCCAGTAAGTCAGCTGGAAAGGAACTTTTTACAATGGCATGTAGTGGGCAGGACAAGGAATAAAGGTTTTAAACTGAAGGAGAGTAGGTTTAGACTAAATATTAAAAAGAAATTCTATACTATGAGAGTGGTGAGACTGAACCTACATGTACACAAATACATACAGTGAGAGATAAAGATAACACTAATTCAAAATACAGTTTCAACAGAATTAGATCATGAATGAAGTTAGTTAACATTCTTTAAAAGTAATGTTTCAAGCTAAAATCTTAACAACAAACCAATGGAAGTTAAACTGCAAACCACGCTAATATATTCTACAGAAAAGCAGAGGAAAAAGGGCAATGATGCCCTTCATCTGATTTTGTGGCTGCTTTAGGTTTTAAACGGATGATGCCATTTAAGAGTGGAAAATTCATTATCTGTAGAGGTCACAGACTCTTGAGCTGTCTTAATGCAGCCTCCCATAAGGAAATACCCAGCTCAAACACCAGGTCTGAGAGAAGGCAAAAGAACCTCACATGTATCTGTGCCTGCTCATGCAGGCACCCAGCAGTACCCAGATCCTCAACAAGCAAAGGCTGCAGCACCTGTCAGAAGCTGCAAGGTTGCCTCACAGAGCCATGACAGATAGAGGTCAGTTGTTCAAGTACATCCTCCAGCAGGACAAGCAGCCTGGCATGGAAGCTGCTTTACAGCACTAGGGTGTGTAAAGGCTCACTTCAAGGTTATGCCTGAACTACTTCAGCCTCCACCCACAGCTGCGTTTTCCTGGCACTCATCTGATTACTGTGTACATAAACCAGTTGGTCAGACCCTGGTGCTAGTAACACCAAGGTTGTGGGTTCAACCGCCATGTAGGCCATTCACTGCAGAGTGGGATTCAATAGTCCTTTGTGGGTCCCTCTCAACTCAGAATATTCTGTCATCTGTGATCTCATTTTCTTATTTTTCACATCAGTAAGATGAGGTCAAGAACTCTGATTTTGCTGCAAGACTCTTAGAAAACACCCAAGGACACTTCAAGCTCTAAGTGTGGCCCATTCAGCTCTTGAAGTGAAAGATAAACAAGCAAGCCCTTGTCTCCACTGGCACCACAGGGAGACCAGATGGATGCTGCTGCTAAGGCTGAAATGGGATGCTTGTCAATCTGTTTCTCAGTGTCCATCCCCCTTATCTTAACAGCTCTGCATCCAGAGCAGAATAGCAGCATTGCCTGCACACAGAATCTATGGAAGGGCTTGGATAGGCTTTCTAACAAAGTAATACTCTCTGACTTATTTTTACACATCTCTCCACCTATACTTTTCTTTCTTTGCCATTCAGCTGAACACTCCTCTCAGCAGTAACCTCCTTCCCTTTATATTTTGCTCCTACGCTGGCATACTCTTAACGTGAGAGAATTTTATCATTCTCACCCAGCAGCACATTAAACCAACTGTACACATGGTAATCTGACAAATTCCACCTCAAAGTGCAGGACTATTCAGGTGCTTTACTTAATAAAGAGCATAATCCTGCACTGCAATTTCCTACCCCTTCAGATTATTTCCTTGGAAATATGATGCAACCTTTCTCCAGAATTAATCTAATGATTGATTTTCAAACTAAAAATACTGGTTTTCATGGGAGCATTTATCTTCAACCATATTGAATGCCTTGTGTTATATATATAATATATTATACATATATATAATTTTTTTTTTTTTTTTTTAATTTTATGAAATAAAGAAAATACCTTGGGAATCTTTTCCATTTCTGGAGCATGGTATATGGTATTCAATGATTTATTACAGTACACTACAACTTTCAGAATTATTTTATAAAACTACAACCAAACACATTTAAAATCCTAAGTACTCTGTCATCAACAGAAATCACTTGCAAAAGCAGGGAGCCTAGAGCTCCATCTGAATGGGGCTGCCAAAGGAAGGAGTAAGTCATAGAGTGCTTTCCCCCAAGAGCTTTCCCAACCCAGCTATGGCTCAGCCAAGGGATGGGGTGAGGACTGTGGCAGGAGCCAGAGGTTGGAGAGAGATAAAGGCTACAGCGTTAGACCAGGAAGAAAACTCCAAGGAATGCAGTGTGGCACAAGATACATGGGTGGCAGGGACACCTTGAACGTAAAAACGTGATTTGTAATGACATCCTCTTATGACTGAGACAAAGACAAGAAGGAGAAAAAGTAATAAAGTATGAAATACACTAACCCTAATGAGCAGTAAGGCAGACAGTAACAAAAGATGTGAACTCATAAGTCACTGACAGATGAACACTAAAGGAACCACACAAGCACAACCTTGGGAAGGTTCACACAGAATTTTGTAACTGGTAAGAAAAAGAGAAAACAGGTTATCTGTGTTTATCAGCCTCATGGGAAAGAGCAAAGTTAAAATGGAATACTGGAAAGGCATTATGAGACTGTGCAGAAAGACTAGCACATGGAAAAACCCAAGGTCAGTGACTACACAAGGGCCCTATGATGTAGGTATGAAATTAGACATATTTAGGGTCCACTCTCCTATTTAATGTATTGGTGAGTGTGCTTATCAATCAAGGGAATGAGATCTTAGTTCTGCTGGTAAACATCAGCTCTTATCAGCCAACAAGAAGAAAAAGCTTGTGCTGCCTGTGCTGTGCAAGTTTATGTGAGTGCAGCCTCTCTTGTCTCTGTGGAGAGCCACAAACTGAGTCTTGCGTGTGACCCTCTGTGCAATACACGTGCAGGGGGCTCATTCTGCAGCCTGGAACAGCAGCAGGCTTCATAAAAAACACCTGCAGATGAAACCGCCTGAGTTCAAACCCAAGGGATTTGGCTTCTCTTACCAGTCTGCGATCTTCCATTTGCAAAAATGAATTTTAATCCGAATTCAATATTCTCTTCATGAAACTGTAAGCTCTTTATTTTATGATAGTCTTTACATAAAGTCTGGTACAAAGAATTTTCTCTTTTAGCCTTGGCAACAGTTAATAGAGTAATAATATTTGGGAGAGCAAACACACAAAGGGCGAAACATCGCAGTGTTTCCTCCTCATTAAAACTATGCACTATGCCACTAACAAATGCATTTAGGGTACAGGAGACAAACAAAAGAGAGGTATTCTGTTCCAGTACAGTTTCTAAAATAGTTCTGTATTTTCTACTGAATTAAGAATGGCATAAGTAAAACTTTGAGAACATATAACCCTAAACTTCAAGTGGTACAAATCAAGATCATGTCAGTGGCACAAGGGCCACAAAATATCTCCAGATTCCTTTGAGCAATACCAGTATCACTGGAAGACTGTGCAAGGAGTCTCAAAAATACAAAGTATATATTACATTTAAAATACAGACTTGTGGAACAGTGCAGTACCTTCTGAAAGATCCCCCCTGTCACCCACAGTCTAACTGAGTCATCCCTCTATAAATATGTTTGTTTAACGTCTTCCAGGGAGTTATAGAATTACTGCATCTTGCAGTACCAGACCCCTGAAGAGAGACTCAGTTTGTTTGCTACTAATACTGCCCAAATGAAATTGTATTTAAAAAAATACTTCTAGCCATCTTCTCACATTGATGATTAAAAATTCACAGCATATCTTACTTGTGGGAAAGAGAGGTAAGAAATAAAGGTCCTATTCATTTTTCCTTCAGGACCAATGGGTATTTTTCTGAGCTTGATTTAGTACAGGAAAAGAGAGGTTCCTAAGAAGTGAGATGAATCCGTCTCTGCCACTATTTTCTTCCTAACAAAACTGTGTTTTCAGTTGAAAACTTGAAAAATGGAGCTCCAAAACATGTTCTGAATAGTTTATTCACTTCTCCCCTCATTGTTGTTTACCACGTTTTACACATTTCAAATGGCTTTCATCAAATAGCCATCATTAAGGCAGAATTCTTTTCACATTATCTTGATCAGTCTTACTGTCCTTTCCTTGTGCTCAACCACTAAAATTTACTTTGCTTCCAAAACTTCAGTAAGCATTAATTACACAACAATTATACCTCAGTTTTATTTACTTTTATCAATCTGATTTTCAGTTTTTCCATATTTGCAGAGGAAGGAGAGGAGAATAAAATGTGAGACTCATGAAGGAAACCTAATTATAGTGTAGATGCTTTGCAAGTTGCCACAAGCCTTAAGGCGCTGCAACACACAACTCATCTAATCCGAGCATCTCATGAATGCATCAAAACATTTTTCTGATCATACAGGAGACTGTGCTCATTTAAATTACATTCACAAATGGATTTAAAATCAGTGGCCTGTGGATACTTTCTGAATAGTTTTGTTCTTCATCAGAAACAGTTTTGCAAGGAAAGTTCATAATAAACTTACATGCCATGCTCCCCTGAAAAAAAAAAAGCTGCTTTTGGGATGTTTTGATTTTAAGAAGTTCGCTTTTTTCTCCCAGAGACCTCTAATCTTCAAGATTTTACTGAGGAAACCATAAGAAAGGGATTCTCAATTGAAGATGACCTATAAAAGTACAAGCTTTATGAAAACACTTCTTTTTCTACATCCTTTCACTATCTAAATCAAAACCTGAACTCACCTGCCAGATAAAAGAACCTCGATGAATTAACATCTGCTTTTATAGCATTCTGTAAATTGTTTTGTTATTGTAAGTCACCATTTCAAAGCCAATGTAGAGACTTCAGGTATTAACACACATTCAGCTTGCGGGGACTTCTTGATTACACGTACCTAAATGTGTATCAGACTGCTATATTTGATTTATACAGAATGAAAATGCATTTGTCTCTAGTGGTCTGCTAATTTATTTGTGTAATAATTTTAAAAGATTTAGCATGTTTCAAAAATTGATTTAAAGAAAAAAAGAACTAGTGCCACACACACCAGGAAACTACACGAGGTATCAGCTGCAGTAGGAAGAAAAGGAATTAAGAAGAGGAAATAAGAATCAAGATACATTTGAAACTTGAAAGAAGTGAAGGGACAGAAGAAAGTTAAATTGATGAAAATGTTAAGCAAATGTCTTGAACAAATCTGAAGCAAAAGCAGAAAGATTTAGCCATGGCTTTTACAAAAAGCTACTAAAAAGAGTTGTAGAAGAATTCAGCAGCCAAGGTGGAAAATCAAGAAACAGAGAGTTGTCACATCGGATACTGGAACATTTGTCGAATGGACAAAGATCTACAGCAGTCTGCTTGCAGGAGGGAAATTTAAACAAAGATGGGAATGAAATAATTAGCATTACTGCAGAAAGGACAGGTCAGACCACAGAGTTCATGTTATGACATGATGTATTTTGGTTCACAGTGAAGCATGGAGGATTTAAAAAGAAGCAAGGACAGTCACAAGTGATGGATAAGACTTTGTATAAAGGGTTCTGCTGAATGCCAGCAAAGGGATATATAAGAGGGGATTGCAGTATGTGACTTTAAAAAGCTCCTCTTTCAATGACCCAAGAAATGGCACTAAGACACCCACACACAAAATCTGAAGTCATGAAAATAAAGTCTCCTAGTCTTTTTATTGCTCTCAAATCCCTTAGTGGTAACACACTTCAATATTCCTCTTTTAGGTTTCACTCTCTCCCTCCAAATGAGGGTAAGAAATAACTTAGACCACTTGCCTGTCAGACTTACATAAACAACCTAACCTTTAATAGCAAATTCAATGATCAGGCACCTGACCAAGCTTCCGCAGTACAGTCATGACACAAGGACTTGCATAGTTCTTCTTCTTCCATATCACTGAGATGTAAGCCAAAGATTCAAACTCAACTAGTATCTGCTACTGAGTGATTGTTATCTTTTGGGAAGGGAAACTTTATGAGGTGGGAGAATTTTTAAATACCCTTGGGAAGTCACTGTGGAAATGGCCACGTAACTCACTTCTACTGTGAGGCAGTTCAGATTTTCCCCTGGCATTCTTTTGTTAATTAAGGACTGATGATTTGTCCCATTAACAATTCAATAAATTCCAAAAACATTAGTGAAAAAACAATGACTGAAGTGGCTAAAATAATGTTTATCTATGACACTTATCTATGATTTCTGAATTATGCTATAGAATGCCTCCCTACAGTGCAAATTTTAAAAATTACACATTTTCTGGTAATGGAAAAATTGAGTATTATCTTTCCCACCTAGTAACAATGTAGCCTCTTCATGAATCACTGGAAGAAGGCATCTTCTGATCACTGGACCAGCTTAACATGACCCAAGAGAAAGGAGATGTGCCTGTCTCTCCTTGGATGAGACAAAAGAGCAGGGCTCAGCATACTTTCCCTATCATTACTACTACAGCTATTTCCTAAGTAGCAACAGTTGACTGTCAAGAACCCCAGACAAAAAGGATGACTTAGTAATAAGGAAGAGCAAGAGAATCAATCTGTATGTCAGCCTTACCTTATATAGCCTGTATTAATTAATACATGAAATGAATTGGTATCCTGAATGCCTTTTGTAGTGAGAAGTTCATCTTTAACTACAAGGTTGGTGAGACAACAGGAAGGCAGATGAGGTTCCTACCTATCACCTTCCTGCCCCTTCTTTCCTTTCAAGTTTCATCTCATTTAAATTTGTATGTCAGGATTCTAAACTGTTTTAAGACTTTTTCAAAAATTACAATCTGGTAACTGAATACTTCGTTATGTAGAGAGAATTTACATATGAAGTATTTTTCACCTCAAATTGTAAAGTCTCAAATAAAAAATCTGAACAATGTCAGTTGTGCAATGACTGGATGGCAGCCCTTAATACTAGACAATCATTTCACAGGATGCCAAACAGAGATGATTTTTTTTAAAATCTATTTCCTTCTTCTTTACATACTATCATTTATTTCTTTTATTTCATAAAGGATAATAGGTGGAATGTGAAAAACACTCATGCACTAAGCTACAAGAAACTTCACATATGACACTTTCCGTAATTACAAAAAACTCCCATGACACTGATGTGGTCAGTCTGTTAATTTTGCCTGACTCAGTTCTGAAAAGAGGCATTCTCTTTTCATAGTATCTCCACAGTTGAAATATTTTTTTCAATGCAGGTAAGTATCTGGTCAACATCAATTGTTCTCCTCAGCACTACAACAATGAAGCTGTTTTAACAGACCAAGAGATGAAGTATTTTATCACTGAAGTCTGATGTCAAACCTACAACAGCATCACTCAAAAGATATGAATTTGCTAGTGAATAACAGATTGATTGCAAAGTCATAGAATCAATCTCTCCTTCCTTGTTTATTAAGTGTATCCTTGAAATCTGATTGCATTGTTTTCTGTAAACGTGACTCTGATTTCACTTAGAGCACAGCAAACATTATTTCTTTTCACCTCCTATCAAATGCAACACTGTGCTAAAGAAGAGGTGAGATTTTTTGTATTTGTCAAGTGACTGCAACAGGACTACAGGAAAAGACTTTCAAATTAAATGTGTGAAGTATGCTTTGACATTAGCTGGAATACTCCATGGCAAAACCATAGCTTGAAGCTTTCATAAATCCCTTCCAAATTATTTTGTTCAAATACAAACCTTCAGAAACACTAGGAGATCTAGTACTAACTACTATCAGTGGAAAGTCAAATTGAATGAAGTCAGCATTTACAAAGAAGGACAATACAACAATGCTTTCTAACACTTTGGAAATTTGAAGCTTTGAGTATAAATTTGGCCTTAAACAACATATAGTCCTGGGATCTTACAGGTACCCATTATCTGGAGAATTCCATACCCATCTCACAACACCTAAAAGAATGACCCCTGAACTCAAAGACATACAGCTGTGTTCTATAGGACAGGTACACAGCAAGGTCAGAAAACCCTGCTTTGGCCCATGACAAATAATACAGAAGCAGTTTGAAAACTTGTGGTCTGCAACTTAAAAGCTGCACCAGAGAAGCCAGACTTCAGATACTGATCTTTTCAAGTTACCGCCAAAATCATAAGACATAATTTGAGTAATTCATTAAGTAAATTCTGATAGCCCTAACAACACCAACACAAAAAGTTAACACTTTGGCCTAGCTGAAATGTAGTACTAAATGTTGAGCAAGTGGTAGTCTGAAGACATCTCACAGACAGTACATCACTGTCAGCATTTGTTAGAGCACATATCCATATACTACTTTCTTTTTGTGAAACAAACCCTTCCACTGAACACTGCTTAAAAAAAAAGATACTCCTACGAAACTCAACAAATTTTGAAGTTGCAAAAAAAACTCTACTGTTACCAACATTTAATACTGAATAAGGCTTTGTGCTATCCAGCTACTTACATCAGAACAGTTTTCCTGTAAACAATGTAGTCCTGAAAAAAACTTAAGAATTTAAATGAACTTGTTCTACACTTCTTTCACAATGTATTTAAGTACCTTTCCTCACTGAGCAATCCACAGCACAGTATTTCTGTACTTCAGTAATTGAGGTAGAAATCAACTTACCCTATGTTTTTCCTTTACTTTCTTCCTGTATTCTTCTTTGTCGAATTTGTCTTCTTCACGCAGTATTTCTTTCGCTTTATCTAGGTTGATACCACTGGCATCATCTTCCTCATCTGCTTGCGCCAAATTGGATTTTTGCACAGGTGGCCACTGCTGCACTAACTGAATTAGAGATGCCAGCAAGAAAAATAATGGTTAGAATCATTTTTCCACATCACACTTTTGGTGCCCCAAATATTCCAATACAGACTAAATAAAAAGGTCATCTGCAAAGGAAACAAACTAACAAGACTTCTGGACAACAGAAACTTAGAGACCTTATTTATCACAATCAGTTAAAATTACTATTTGAAAGTAGTGTCTCCATCATATCACATTACTGTTTAGTGGATTCACTTGAATCTCTTCCCTTATTTTGTCCTCTTTCCTGATTAGAACAAGTAATTTCTAATCCTGCTAGTCATTTGGGGAGAAAAAATACTTGTTCTCAAGAAATGACTCTCAGAAAAAAACATGAGTAAATCTAAACAGCACTTTTCATGTAAAAAATCAATATTCCAACATATTAACCAAGACAAAAATTAGATGAGCCTTTATTCCAGAGTACACAAAAAAAGGCATGACTACAGGTTCATGTTTTGAGGGAACCAAGGCGAACAGACATGGAAGGGTTTTTTGATTATTGTACTAAGACTGTATTGGAAATGTTTGATGATCCATGCTGATGAAATGCTTGATGGACGACATAATGAACACACCCGGCTTCCCTTAAATATCTGAAACTCTAAATTCAAGACAAAGACTACACATTCACCAAAAAAATATCCCCATCTATCTTATGACCTAGTAGCTTATATCTCATGCTATCAGCACACACCTTCAAGGGAAAGTCTTTGCAAAATCTTTCTTGCCTATGGATTAGTAGAGTACTAACTCTTGAAAGGAAACTACATGGCAGAAAATACAGAATGCTTTTCAGTAAAAATGTAAAACCAAACACATTTAGGACTCCCTATTGCACACAGGGTGTTATTCAACAGGTACGGAGAAATCCAACCCATTGTGTCCACATCCTTTTGTAAAACTGAGTTTGTGTAGCTATATTTTCTAGAAAGATGTATTTTTTAGAGGAGTTTGTCAAAGAGAAGCATGTGGAATAGAACAGTAAAATTTCAAAGCACAATTTTACACAGCTTGGGGAAAAAAAAACAAGAACAACATCTACAGATGCAAATTTTGTGTTTGCTTAAATGTTACTCCTTCTCTACTGTATTGCTTTTCAAACTACAATCTTTGTGACTATTTTTCTCTCCATCCTTGCTCCTTTTTGCTTCATTGCATAGATACATAAACATTTGCGTATGAATTTTAAGTTGAGACAATAGCTTCTGAATATCTAAAAACATCTGACATTGTAGTTT
>NW_008237231.1:1424638-1466976 GCF_000691975.1 Corvus brachyrhynchos | reverse complement strand
CGTTATGTAGAGAGAATTTACATATGAAGTATTTTTCACCTCAAATTGTAAAGTCTCAAATAAAAAATCTGAACAATGTCAGTTGTGCAATGACTGGATGGCAGCCCTTAATACTAGACAATCATTTCACAGGATGCCAAACAGAGATGATTTTTTTTAAAATCTATTTCCTTCTTCTTTACATACTATCATTTATTTCTTTTATTTCATAAAGGATAATAGGTGGAATGTGAAAAACACTCATGCACTAAGCTACAAGAAACTTCACATATGACACTTTCCGTAATTACAAAAAACTCCCATGACACTGATGTGGTCAGTCTGTTAATTTTGCCTGACTCAGTTCTGAAAAGAGGCATTCTCTTTTCATAGTATCTCCACAGTTGAAATATTTTTTTCAATGCAGGTAAGTATCTGGTCAACATCAATTGTTCTCCTCAGCACTACAACAATGAAGCTGTTTTAACAGACCAAGAGATGAAGTATTTTATCACTGAAGTCTGATGTCAAACCTACAACAGCATCACTCAAAAGATATGAATTTGCTAGTGAATAACAGATTGATTGCAAAGTCATAGAATCAATCTCTCCTTCCTTGTTTATTAAGTGTATCCTTGAAATCTGATTGCATTGTTTTCTGTAAACGTGACTCTGATTTCACTTAGAGCACAGCAAACATTATTTCTTTTCACCTCCTATCAAATGCAACACTGTGCTAAAGAAGAGGTGAGATTTTTTGTATTTGTCAAGTGACTGCAACAGGACTACAGGAAAAGACTTTCAAATTAAATGTGTGAAGTATGCTTTGACATTAGCTGGAATACTCCATGGCAAAACCATAGCTTGAAGCTTTCATAAATCCCTTCCAAATTATTTTGTTCAAATACAAACCTTCAGAAACACTAGGAGATCTAGTACTAACTACTATCAGTGGAAAGTCAAATTGAATGAAGTCAGCATTTACAAAGAAGGACAATACAACAATGCTTTCTAACACTTTGGAAATTTGAAGCTTTGAGTATAAATTTGGCCTTAAACAACATATAGTCCTGGGATCTTACAGGTACCCATTATCTGGAGAATTCCATACCCATCTCACAACACCTAAAAGAATGACCCCTGAACTCAAAGACATACAGCTGTGTTCTATAGGACAGGTACACAGCAAGGTCAGAAAACCCTGCTTTGGCCCATGACAAATAATACAGAAGCAGTTTGAAAACTTGTGGTCTGCAACTTAAAAGCTGCACCAGAGAAGCCAGACTTCAGATACTGATCTTTTCAAGTTACCGCCAAAATCATAAGACATAATTTGAGTAATTCATTAAGTAAATTCTGATAGCCCTAACAACACCAACACAAAAAGTTAACACTTTGGCCTAGCTGAAATGTAGTACTAAATGTTGAGCAAGTGGTAGTCTGAAGACATCTCACAGACAGTACATCACTGTCAGCATTTGTTAGAGCACATATCCATATACTACTTTCTTTTTGTGAAACAAACCCTTCCACTGAACACTGCTTAAAAAAAAAGATACTCCTACGAAACTCAACAAATTTTGAAGTTGCAAAAAAAACTCTACTGTTACCAACATTTAATACTGAATAAGGCTTTGTGCTATCCAGCTACTTACATCAGAACAGTTTTCCTGTAAACAATGTAGTCCTGAAAAAAACTTAAGAATTTAAATGAACTTGTTCTACACTTCTTTCACAATGTATTTAAGTACCTTTCCTCACTGAGCAATCCACAGCACAGTATTTCTGTACTTCAGTAATTGAGGTAGAAATCAACTTACCCTATGTTTTTCCTTTACTTTCTTCCTGTATTCTTCTTTGTCGAATTTGTCTTCTTCACGCAGTATTTCTTTCGCTTTATCTAGGTTGATACCACTGGCATCATCTTCCTCATCTGCTTGCGCCAAATTGGATTTTTGCACAGGTGGCCACTGCTGCACTAACTGAATTAGAGATGCCAGCAAGAAAAATAATGGTTAGAATCATTTTTCCACATCACACTTTTGGTGCCCCAAATATTCCAATACAGACTAAATAAAAAGGTCATCTGCAAAGGAAACAAACTAACAAGACTTCTGGACAACAGAAACTTAGAGACCTTATTTAACATCACAATCAGTTGAAATTACTATTTGAAAGTAGTGTCTCCATCATATCACATTACTGTTTAGTGGATTCACTTGAATCTCTTCCCTTATTTTGTCCTCTTTCCTGATTAGAACAAGTAATTTCTAATCCTGCTAGTCATTTGGGGAGAAAAAATACTTGTTCTCAAGAAATGACTCTCAGAAAAAAACATGAGTAAATCTAAACAGCACTTTTCATGTAAAAAATCAATATTCCAACATATTAACCAAGACAAAAATTAGATGAGCCTTTATTCCAGAGTACACAAAAAAAGGCATGACTACAGGTTCATGTTTTGAGGGAAGCAAGGAGAACAGACATGGAAGGGTTTTTTGATTATTGTACTAAGACTGTATTGGAAATGTTTGATGATCCATGCTGATGAAATGCTTGATGGACGACATAATGAACACACCCGGCTTCCCTTAAATATCTGAAACTCTAAATTCAAGACAAAGACTACACATTCACCAAAAAAATATCCCCATCTATCTTATGACCTAGTAGCTTATATCTCATGCTATGAGCACACACCTTCAAGGGAAAGTCTTTGCAAAATCTTTCTTGCCTATGGATTAGTAGAGTACTAACTCTTGAAAGGAAACTACATGGCAGAAAATACAGAATGCTTTTCAGTAAAAATGTAAAACCAAACACATTTAGGACTCCCTATTGCACACAGGGTGTTATTCAACAGGTACGGAGAAATCCAACCCATTGTGTCCACATCCTTTTGTAAAACTGAGTTTGTGTAGCTATATTTTCTAGAAAGATGTATTTTTTAGAGGAGTTTGTCAAAGAGAAGCATGTGGAATAGAACAGTAAAATTTCAAAGCACAATTTTACACAGCTTGGGGAAAAAAAAACAAGAACAACATCTACAGATGCAAATTTTGTGTTTGCTTAAATGTTACTCCTTCTCTACTGTATTGCTTTTCAAACTACAATCTTTGTGACTATTTTTCTCTCCATCCTTGCTCCTTTTTGCTTCATTGCATAGATACATAAACATTTGCGTATGAATTTTAAGTTGAGACAATAGCTTCTGAATATCTAAAAACATCTGACATTGTAGTTTTCAGACAATGGGGCGACCTCTAAAAACCTTTTACATTCTGTCTAATGTTAGTAATTATGTATATGCCTACACTCCCTTCACCTGCAATATAAAATGTTTTATTTTATTTAGCCAGAAAAGCAAATTTTATACTTTTAAAGGTGACCTCTCTTTCAGTTTATGCCTTACTGAAATTATTATAAAGAAGAAAAAAACCCCTATTTTTTATCTTAGTGCTGGAAATGGAAAAACAACATACACAGCATCTGAAGCTGTGAAATCAAATGTAAGAAAGTTCATGGAACATGGACACTTGCTAGTGAGGTTATTTCCACAGGGAAACCCTAGAGTGACTAGCATCCACAGTAGTTCCTTTTCATATAAAATCAAGACATTTTTCCAGAGTCCATTAAAAGAACAAAACAAATAACTGGCAGATTTCCAAGCACTGCTACCTCAGCACCAATAGGCCAAAATTTGGTGCTTCCTTAGCTTTCCTACCAAAACTTTTAATCTAGAAACAGTGAATGTTGGGAAGAACACCAGGGACTTCTTTTAATTCCAGTACATTAACTCAAGACTTTGGAGAGCTTTGGGAAACAGCTACAGGAAAACTGTTTTATGTATCTGTAAGAAAGAAACACCAGGCTCTTGTTGCCACCTGAAATTGAAGATAATAGGCAGAAAAGAGATCCAGTTCTGTACATCCACTTACAGCTCTCATACAAGTATCTTACACATATAAAGATTAAAAGAGGTCAGTGCTCAACATTCCCTTTTTTCCCAATGGAGCTGAATTCTAAATGGAAGCTGAACACTTTTGCAAAATGTAAGCCAATTACAAAAACCACACATTTTTTAAAAGCGTGTCTTTTTATACAGATATAAAGTACATTTTTGACTTAATAGAAACTACAATTTCAGTTCCCACCAAAATACAATTACTTTTAATTGATCTTACCTCTCCATCTTCTGTAAAAACTATTTTTGTGTTAACTTTAAATTTCTTCTTCAAGATTTTTTTCGCTTCTTGGGTCTTAGTTGCTTTTTTCTTCATCTTTGATTTTGACGTGATCTGCATAAAAGAAAATAAGTTTTTTTGTGGGTTTTTTTCCTAGTCATAGAGTATATGCTTCAAACTTTCTTAAAAGTAATCAGATGTATTAAAATTCAATTCCTAAACCACACATTTTAAAAATCAGCCAGCAAACCTTTTCACAAAACCATTTTAAGCAGGCTGTATCATCAGAAATTCATTTACTCTGATAAAAATTTAGCATAATTTAAATCCTGCTAGTGCCAGGACACCTGGCTCATTCAAATCTCACTAACCTTTTTGGGACAAGGACACTAGATTCACGAGCTTATGCTGCTAGCAACCCTCATCAGACAAGAAATACAGTATAACTGCCTTGAAGCCATTAACTGATCAGGTACCAATTTCATCTCACTTGTCATCACATTGTCCCCAGGCACCACAGTACACCAGTTTGAGCTATCTGTGTGTCAATGAATGCCACAAGTGGCCATGCAAGAATATTGCTACTGCGTAACTTTTGTCCCTTGCAGAACATCAGTGCCAGGAGATGTTTATCAAACTTAGCATTAAGTACCATTTAAATATCACGAAAGTTATTAGCAACATGAAAAAGAGTAGTGAAAAAACGTGGTGAAGACACCAGAGAAACTAATGAATGAGTCCACAGAAACTGTGAAATCCACAGATGGCCTACATAGGTTTCCCCAAGGCACTCATCTGGTGGTAACATCATGGAACTTAAGAATGTGGAGATTCACCACCCCCAGCTCTTCTTCCAAGAACTCTCCTTTCAAAAACAAAGGCTGAATGTGTTCAAAAATCTACCAGGGCACAATACACAGAGGACATTTTAAGCAGTAACCGACACTGCAAAAAGTATTTTATAGCAAAAAATATTCTGAAGGAATACATGGTGACTCCATAGGAGTAGACCCACGACTCATTCATCATCCCATAAAGACTGCAATCTCTCCAGTACTCAGGAAAAAGTGCCAGTCACTAAACTGTCTAAACTTCTAATAAATAACAGAAAGCAGTTAAAGCAACCAGAAAGAAAAAGGAAAAACTGAACTTTTTCTCACTTTCATTTTTTATTTTGGTCATTTTAATCAGTTTTCATGTTCTATACAAAATCCACTATAAAAGGAAGCAAAAAAAAATTAACTCAGAAAGTCACTGTCATTATGGTCAGCACACTAATGCACTGAAATATGAACTATAAAAGAGAAAAATTACAGTCCTCCTAACAGGAAAAATGGCTTGTGACAGCTACTGCACCGTGATAGCAAGTAATGACAATATCTATTATAGAAAATAGTAACTGTAGCAGCACTTTTATCCTCAGTATTGTCAAACGATTTTTGCTGCACTGTGCAGCTACTGCTGGTTAGGTACATCCATAACAGCTCAGAAAACTGCGCTACTCCCTCATTACTGCTGCTTATCCTACAGACACAAATTGTTTGAGAATCTGCACTAGCATAAAACCCTTACCTCAAAATATGGACTACTTAGTACAACAACAGGAGTTGTCCAGAGGAAGAATTTAAAGAGAGATGCACTTCAAGGTGGTGGGACAATACTGTTCACTATCACAGCATTTTCTTTCAGCAGCTGCTTTCAGTTTTGCTTTTTTATCAAACAGTCCTTTATTTCTGCACTACCAATATTATTGGTACCACCATAATACGCTACTATAAAAAAAAAAGACTGTAAGTTTCAAATTGGTACACCAGTATTTTGCAAAATTATATTTAACTGTGAATTTCAGCTGTTTACATTTCTTGGTTTAAAAAGGTTTTCCTAGCTAAGGAGCACAAATATCCAATGAGCTGTCTTTACATGCACACCTAGGCAACATTTCCAGATGTACCTTGTTTCCCCTCCTTCCTCTGAGTTTGATATTGCCAAGTTGCATGGGAAAAGAATGGGATAGTACAAAATTTCCAAACAAATAGAAGGAACAAGAAGAGGAGAAGGAAAAAATGGGAAACTAAATTCCCTCACTATAGACCCAAAAAGCATAGTGCAAGATCAGTGTGTGAATCTGGCAGATTTACAATATGCAGCATTAAACAAAGAGATCAAAATTTTAAAAATCCTACAAAAAAGAGCATGATTATAAAACACTACACACTCCCTACATAATTAAACTGTGTTTTTTATCAGGACACTACACTGGGTTTGCATGGCCAGCTTTTGGTACTGGGGGGGCTACAGGGGTGGCTTCTGTGAGAAGCTGCCAGAAGCTCCCCCCATGTCCAGCAGAGCCAATGCCAGCTGGCTCAAAGATGGATGAGAGGCTGGCCAGGGCTGGGTCCATCAGAAATTATGGGAAAGCCTCTATGATAATATATTTAAGAAAAAACCCAAACCTCTGGCACATGTAACTGCAGCCAGAGAAGAGCGTGGTGAGAACATGTCAGAGAAAAAGCCCTGAAGACACCAAGGTGAGTGCAGAAAGAGGAGCAGGAGGTGCTCCAGGCACTGGAGCTGAGATTCCTCTGCAGCCCCTGGTGCAGATCATGGTGAGGCAGCTGTGCCTCCTGCAGCCCCTGGAGGACCACGGGGATGCAGAGATCCACCTGGAGTCCATGGAGGAGACCCACACCAGAGCAGGTGGATGCCTGAGAGAGGGCTATGAACCCATGGGAGGACGATGCTGGAACAGGCTCCTGGCAGGGACCTGCAGACCCATGGAGAGGAGCCCACACTGGAGCAGGTTTCCTGATAGGATTTGTGACCTCATGGGGGACCCACACTGGAGCAGCCTGTGCTTGAAGGACTGACCCACATTGCACCAGTTTGCAGAGAACTGTTTGTGAGATGGATTCACGTTGGATGAGTTCATGGAGAACTGCCATGGGAGGGACCCCACACTGGAGCAAGGGAAGGACTCCCTTCCCTAAGCAGTGGCAGCAACAACATGTGATGAACTGACCACAGCCCCCATTCCCTGTCTCCCTGTGCCACTGGAGAAGGAGGAGGTAAAGATGAGGAGGGGAGGGGTGAGGGGAAGGTGTTTTTAAGGTCCAGTTTTACTACTCATTATCCTGCTGTGATTCTGTTAACAATAAATTCAATTAATATCTCTAATTTAAGTCTGTTTTGCCTGTGATAGTATTTGTTGAGTGATCTCTCCCAGTCCTTATCGCAACTCCATGAACCCTTTGTTATATTTTCTCTCCCCTGTCCAGCTGTAGAAGGGCATGATAGAGAGGCTTTGGTGGGTGCCAGGCATCCAGTCAGGGTCAACCCACTACATTGGTAGTTTAGCTTTCTGAGCACACTCCGAAGTTGATGGCTTTCAAGGCTCCTTCAGCTTCAGACACAGTCCCCTGACTGACCTGTGACCCCAGATTCCTCTCACAGTTTAAGATCAGATGGGCTCAGATATCAAAACATTTTGATCACAGATGTAAGCACAATTTTCCAAACTACATGACTTCAGTATTCAGCAGTAGAAGAAGGGACCTTCGGTGTGTTAGGGCAGTTGTTTCTGACATAGCCTCCCTGTTCCAAGGGGGATGCTACAGAGTCCAGGGTAAGAGTCAGGCAGACCAGCCATGGAGTGTATAGAGTTCTGGGGCTACTGTGGGGTCCCATACATGCTGCTTTGGTTCCCTTCTGGGGATCTCTCTCACATTTTTCTGGAGTCCCTATATAATCCTAAAGTGTCTCTCTTCTGTCACTTAACCCTCTCCCTCCATGTGTCTCCAGTAGCATCTTTCAGAGGATCTATTCCCCACATCCCAAGAGCCTCTTACCCTACTTCCTGCCTCAGTGGCTGCTGCTTTATATTGAACATAGCTGTGCCAGATGTTCCTCCAAGTGGCTTAAGTCTTGATGCAGGATGCATCGTTTAAATCCATCTCAGCTCATGACGTCCTCCATGATCCATGACACCCTGTACCCCTCTCACCCAAATTTCTAATGCCAGTGCCTCTTTGCTTTGACCTCCCATTTGAACAGCTACATTGAAACATCAATTTCCCATCTAGCAGGTGTCTGATTCATGCATTTTAAAAGTGAACCACCACTGATACCCATGAGACCTCAGGCTTCCCTAATCTTCAGTGCTAACCCTTGGTTCCCTGTGTTTTGAAGCCATTCTGCTTACCCATTTCCCATTTCCATCTTTTGTACTAGGAGATACCTGAGAACTGACAAGCAGCAGTTTGACATTCTCCACGGCTTCATCTCTTTTCCTCACAAAGAGTTCACCACAGTAGCAGGCACCACCAGCTGCTGGAGGCTGCCAGAAGATCCCCTCCATCTGTTAACCTTAAGTTCTGTAGAGAATACAAAGGCAGCAGGAGCCGTGACTTCTCTCTGCCCAGTAAACAGCTGGAATCTGGGGTCACAGGCTTTGCAGGCAGAAGTACGATCACATCAGCAGATGTAAGTGAATGGAGCATTTCTGCTGACAACCAGACCCTGTTCCTAGTGCCAGAGCAAGCCACGGGCCTGGGCATTTTCAAGTGAGCTGAGAGGGCATAGCTGCTGTTCACACTGAGCGGCTCATTGCAGGTCCTGCTCAACTACTATTTACCTCAGTAAATCCCTTTCTAAAGCTGAATTACTCCATCAGATAAGCCATTGATCCAAACAAAACAGCAGGAGTGATCCGGGTACAGGTTTTCACATTGCTGTTAAGATATCAAAGGAATTCTATGTTTGAACTCAAGTTGCTAACAGTAGTTTAAGCACCAGCTGCTGCACACACCCCTCTCTGTCAATGAGAAGACCCTACCCACTGCTCATCAGCAGGTACATTTTGCTCTATGCCCAATACAACAGGCCTTCAAATCTCATCTTTTCTTCTATAAAGACGTGGCAATAGTTAAACTGATCAAACATGACCAGAGCAATAATTAGCCTTTTTGAAATTATATACAACACTGAAACATTGTAAGTTAAGAGTCACTCAAGTTTATAAAAAATGCATAAAATGTAGGATCAGCTGCAGGGTTGGGGGATTTTCTACTGTTACTAATCTAAACCCCGAATTTCTTTTTCCTTTTGTACATGCCAGATGGCTTGCTGGATTATTTAATGAGTAACAATAAAAACTAGCTCTTCAAAGCACAGAAAATTCAAGCATTTTGATTTAGAATCAGTAACAATACAGCTAATATGCAAGTTCTTTTCTATTTTTCTCAAGAAGGAGTGGGCTTTTGATTCCTGGCTTAAAACATCTGATATTCTTAAGCTGAATCAATGACAAAATGTTTTCTAAATGCAGATACTGACAAGTTTAAGAAATAAGATTTACTCTTCTACAATTATAGTATTTTTCTGAAAAGACATGGCACAGAAACACAGCTGTCAGTAAATTTTGCTGTTGTAATATGTAATGATTTTTCTTATTAATACAATTTTAAAGTCAATAGATAGACTTGAGAATGTAATCCTCAGTAACTCAGGATCAAAGCACTTACAGTATCTTACCATAACCAAGACAAAATGCTTATGCTTTGACCTTTGGAGAGGTACTCATCAGCAACATAAAGTTACTTTGTTTCAGAGTATTATTTTCTTTTTTAATTTCAACTCAACACACCTTTGAAAGCAAGCACAGAACACTCACTACAAAAGCTGTCTAAAGACAGGACTACATTATTGTGGCAGGGTAAAATGAGAGCAGAAAAAGAAAGTTAGAATCAATTCTCCAGTCTCATTAGCTTAAAAAAGTATTACTGCATTTCTAGGGTGTTTGTGGGGTTTTCTTCTCCCTCCTGCTTGTATCTTACAATTCCTAGCAAGAATGATGCAGTACCTGGAAGTATTTTGCAGTCTCTCCCAACATGATTGCATTACTTTACCATGAATTCAACAGCAATTGCCTCTGAGAAACAAAAATCAATGTGGGACTCAATTTCATAGACTTGTTTTGTATTTCTTCAAGAAAATGCCCACAAGAGGAGCAAGTATTACCACATTTGCACTGTCACCAAGCACATCAGCCCCTCTTGTCAAGCTACCACGTTCAGACTCGGATGTCATTCCCCACCAAAGGCTTCCAGACTGAAGCTACCAAACCTTAGTAGACAAAGGGTTCGTCTTTGTGCCATGGAAAGCACAGAGATGGTTTTCATCCAGCCAGCACCACAGAGATTTCAGAATACTAACAATCCTCCAATCACTGATCTAAAGCAGCCTAACCATAAAGCATTACCTCCCAACCCCATAAACTTCCCAAATTCAGACTACAAGGCTTTGATTTCCTACAGTGGAGGTGTATTTATAGCAGAGAGAAGTTTTCACTCCTCCTGAAAAATATCTAACCCCAGAAGAAGCAGTGAGTTACAAACTTCACTCCTTACACGTAATTACTATAGATAAGACAGGAAACATCAACAGAAGCAAAGCAGTCAGACTCTGAAGTCCTGTCCATATTACTTCAAGCACCTACAAAACACTAAACACCAAAAAGCTTCCTCTTGAAAATACAATTTGACTCCAGCAGCCACCTGTATTCCTATTGAGTATAGAGGACCAGAGAGGCAAAAATCCTAGGATGGGGCATGACCACAAGGGGATGCAAGGACGCTGCTTTCCCTCGTGACCTGTGGTAGCTAGGTGGTCTTTATTTTAATTTCCAGTCCACTTCTCTAAAATGACAGCTATTTCTGTCCTTCCTCATTTCTGCTGACTGCTCACGAGTCATGGCCCACTTTGCACTGTTGTGAACACCAGAACAAGCTAAAGCCACTGAGAAGCAGCAGGGGAAAGCTGCTTCCACAAAAGAACTCCCCCAATCTTTCCTAGGAAAACAAGCTTCTTTGCTTAGCCTGTGTTGTTGTTCTACTTTTCATGTAATACTAGTGGGGCTAATTTTGCGTTGGTGAAGTATTCTAAGTTTTTACTTTTTAATTAAATGTTAAAAATTAGGAAGCTTAAATTCCCAGGCACTATCCAAACAACCTGCATAGCATCTGTATACATCACTGAGGAGAGCTTTTATCCCAGCAGTTCTGAAAATTTGGAAATAGGCAGGTATACACAAAAGCAAAAACCAGCACTCCTTACATGTTGTTCTCTTTGCTTCTCTATGAGCTCTTAAAGAACATTAATCAAGCATGAAGATCAACATGATCTTCAATTTTTCAAGCAGTGGCTTAAATTAAATGGGTGGATTGATGGGATTCTTGTTGGTTTGGGGTGTTTTTTTCCAGGGCGTTAGCGTGTGTCTGGTTTTTTTTTTAAACTTGTATCATGCAAGATTTCAAGCAAGATACTGAAAAAGCAGGAAGCTGAAGTTATTGGTTGGCAATTCTTTACATAATATTTCCGTTTGAACAGGGAAATTCTAGACAAGTAAATTACTTACTACATCTATCAATTATTTCCTTTTTAAACCTAGTGAAATAATGTTCGTTTTAAAAGGAGACCATTTTATAGAGAGAAAAACTTACAGCAAGAACTGCATATGGTTTTTACAGTAACAGTTATGAAGGAAAGAGCCAGGTTAGTATTCAAAAGAAAAACAGCACTCTTAGCACAAAGAATAGCATAGATATTAATCACTTCAAAATCATAGCAACAGGAGAAAGAAAAAGTAAATAACAAAACATTCTAATAACCACTATTCAATACTGCTAACCACATGTCATGACTTAATCTCAGCCAGCAACAAACCACCATGCAGCCACTCACTCACTCCCCCTGCATCAGGATGGGGGAGAAAATCAAGAAGTGCAAAAATGAAAAAGCTCCTGGGTTGAGATAAAGACAATTTAATAGCTAAAGCAAAAGCCATGCATGCAAGCAAAACAAACCAAGGAATTCATTCACCACTCCCCATGGGCAGGCAGGTGTTCAGCCATCCCCAGGAGAACAGGGACCCAACCATGCCTAATGGTGACTTGGGAAGACAAACACCATCACGGCAAACGTCCCCACCCCTTCCTTCTTCTTCCCCCCACTTTATACGCTGAGAATGACGCCTTATGGTCTGGAATGTCCCTTGGATCAGCTGTATCCAGCTGTCCCTCCTGGCTGTGTCCCCTTCCAACTCCTTGTGCACTCCCAATCCACTCACTGGTCAGGTGGGGTGAGGAGCAGAAAGCCTTGGCTTTGTGCAAGCCCTGCTCAGGAGTAATGAAAACATCCCTGTGTTATCAACAGTTTCCAGCACAAATCCAAAACACAGCCCCATACCCAGTATCATGAAGACAATTAACTCCATCCCAGCCAAAACCTTCACATCACATTATGGACAAAGACCACAAGACCAGCAGCTCACCACATTATTGTGTTCCAGTTAAAATTGCTTTTGGGATCAAAGAAAGAGACACAGATGGAAGAAACTACAGCCAAGACAGACCTGTACTATGGCAACCACCCTCTTACACGATGGTTTTGATTACTGCTAGCACAAGAGATTACACCTGAATCTGAGTTTCATTACAGTCGTGTGTCCGGGTGCAAGAGTTTGGTGAGAAAAGATTTCTTATTACATAACATACTACCATTCTCTAAAACAGATTAAATTAAGCCAGGAAAGTTGAAAGTAACTAAATTTAAGATTAAAATTTCAGCATTCAACACAAAATGCAGGAGGCAGGATCAGAAAAACTTGCCACTTGCTAAACAACTGGAATATTCTGCAATATATTTACATTACGAGCTTGGCACTGTGTTTAGACAGGAATTTGCTACAATTCCTTCTATTTTTTAAAAAGTATTTATTTAGGAGATTGTTTTTACTGGTATATAGAGTATGAAAGCAGAAAAAAAGGACAAATAGGCAGCAGTAAATGGATCCCTGTCCAGTATTTACCTTTAACCACAGACAAGAGCCAAGCTTAAGTACAGAAATCTTTATTAAACAGTTCTTCAATGATAAATCTTACTCCCATTCCTGATGCCACACAGCAGCATTTCTCTAGAATACTTCTAAAACACTGAAAACAACTAAAATAATTTCCCACTGAATTGTTACACTTTTCCTAGGAATGAATGCATACTCCACGTGATGCAGGACTGTTCATTTCAGCAGCTGGTATCAAGACTTAAAAATGGGATTTTGGCAAAGGATAGATGGAGGCTGAAGTTTCTCTAACAAGTAGGTGAAAAAGGCAAATATTAAGAAAAATGTGTTGATATTGCAACATTTATTGTAATTTACTGAACTTATTTTGTCAATTATGACTTAAAATAGTAACTATTTCAACAATGGTGAAGACATCAACATTTTCAACAAAAACTATTCTTGAAGGACACTGGGGATTCCATCAGTAGCTCTACAATTTCGACTATGAATTTAGATGAGAGAAAGGATTTTTTTTAATCCACACACTCCCATACCTTGGCATTCATTTTAAGATGTTTAATTCTGCTTTAACCATTTCCTCGTTTCTTTACAGCTACTTTAGAAATGCCTTGGTACAGTTCCTAATCCTGAAATACAAGACCTGCATCCTCACAGCAGCATTTAACAGCTACAAAATTTAAACCAAATCCTGGAAACATTTTTTTTAAAGTACATTTTCATCCCTACATCCATGAGAAAACCTTCATGCTTTCATGTTCTATACTGAATAACAGAATGCTAATGTTTTACCCTAATATAAAATCCCAGAATACCAGAGGGAATCATGAACGAGCAGCATTGCACAATCAATTTTTCATGCTTTTTTCCTTTCCTATCTTACTCTCTCCCCTCTGCTTTTTTCTTTTTATTTTTCTATTACATATTTCCAACTCCTCCACAGAACCAGAAATGCTTTGGTGAAGAGCCAAGCTCCCCCCAGCCCACAAAACAAACATTTGATTCACAGACTATAAATTATGTAATTGTAAACACAACTCTATCTGTATACACCAACAAACAGTTTTTGTCATTCATCTGCAAAACCAGTGCAGCTCATTTTCCAAATCTTTAAGTGTAAGACTATTATACAAGAAAGAAGGCCAAAAAACTCCCCTACATTTATGATTGTGAGCTCTAGCACCAAAAAATCCACTACTTAAGAAATTTGTGAGTTAAAATAATTAGATAATATCTCACTCTGAAAAATGTCTCTATTTAATGCACTGGAACACAGAACTTTTCAGTATAGCTATTGCATTTGGCTGAAAACCTCCATTACCTGGGAGCATAAGCAGCAACAACACCCCTTTCTAAAGCATTAGGCCTTTAGCAAACAAGGCCGTCACTTCTCATACAGCTTATTAAGTGAGGTGTAATAGAGAACACAAAACTATTCACATATTTTTAGGCAAAAACTAAATCAATTATGCACGACTAAATGAACATAAAGACATTCCAGAATAATGCAATTCAGAATCAAACACCTTAACACAGCTTTTGTTAATTTTCGGCACCTGGTTGATAGAAAAATGTCTTTCCAAAGAAATATGTACAAGTCAAGATATCCTAGTAACTCAGACAGCCTCACACCGTAAATATCAAAGAAGTATACAATAATGATTAATCCCACTAGTAACTGCAGTGCCAGATCGAGATACAAAATGCCTTCATTCCACTCTTCCCTGCCATGACAAGGTATGCACCCTTAAAACAAAATCTTCTTTGACAAAATCCAACAGAAACACACAGTAACCAACAAATTCTCCAGGACTTCTACAGCCAAGAGAAGGAGATGCAACATCAATTAACAAGCAAATCCCATTATTTTGTTGACTGCTATTTATCGTCCCTATTCCAGAGCTTCCATTTTTGTGAGCAAGAAATGGCTATCGTGAAGATGCTGTTTTCAGCACAACTTGGCAAATTAGGAGAGCATGATCATGCATTTGATATTGGCCCAAATTACAAATTACTTCAAACCTAGGCATCTCTTGTCGGTCACTTTTAAAAGAAGCCCTCAATCAAACAAAACCAAACCCAACCCAAACCCCATACCACACTGAGGAGCTAAGAAAACCTGCACCTTCTTTGCAACTTTTGTTCTATTATGGATCTCCAACGAAGATGATGTTGAGATATTTTCTCAGTTTTCAGCAGGTGAAAGATTCTGCTTATTCATCCTCCATTAATATTCCACATGAAAGGCCCACACTCAAAGTGGGAGTGAGGGGACACAAGTAGGAAGGGAAAGCGCAGACTGTCCTTCCTTTAAAGATGAAAAGAATCCTTAAGTCCTGAGGTGTGCTGAGCACATACTATGTTCTGGACCTTATAAATTTTCAGTTTTGCTAAAAATTGCTCCTTCTCTCACAGGGTGCACTTAATATCTTACTGCAAGACAGTTAAACTGAAATATTCAGAGAAACATAATCACTGGATGATAGAGCCAGAAGGCAATGTTAAGGTGACATTTAATGAACTGATTAATTTGGGGCTTTTTTAGTTAAATAAAGTTCATTGCATTTAATGTGACTATTTTCTAGCAGTTAGGACACAGTTATTCTAAGGAAAAAGAGGAAAAAAAAATTTTCTGCATAATCATTAAGGCAGCCAAGGCTTCAATAAATGTCAAAACATAGTTAAAATTATGGCTTAAAAATACTCTGCAGAAGAATCTTAGCTCAAAAGGTGGGATGAGAAAACCAAACTTTCCTGCTGTTTTTCTTTAAGGCTGAATATAATTTACTGTGTGTGATGAGCATGACCTTCCCTTTCTCCCTGAAAAGCCACAGGCCTGGTCCCAGGAACACAGCAGCAGCCAAGGCTGAAGCTTCTCAAAACATTTTGTTTGCTACATTCTCCTGATCTGTCATCAGAAAGTAACAAAAGCATTACTTTGCAAAGAGAAATATATTTATCTCAACTCCCTCTCCCCTTCCTTTTACACAAGCTAAAACCACAACCTATGCCCATTTAATTGCCACCCACAAAAATATTCTCCACAGGCTGTGACCACAAATAGCGAAGACTGCAGATGTTTTGAGAAAAAACCCAAAATGAGTTTTTTTCATTTGAGCAGTGTGTATTTTTGAGCAGTAAGTAGTGTGATAACCACCACTGTCTTTAAGACAGCTTTATTTCCTCTTCTGATTGACACAGATGGCGCATTCTCCTCCCCTTCCCTTTCAGAGGCCCCTGAAGGTGCTGCACCTCTCTCCGCACAGAAGCAGACACAAGTGAAGCCATTCCTCTGCCTCCACATTGCACAGCACTACTTCAGAGATAAAGAAGAGCCAACAGTGGTTGGTGGTCTGAGAGGGTTTATCTTTGAGACAATGCTTAGTTGAATTTAGCTCCCAAACAAGGAGTGCAGAGAAGAGTGCACCAGGGCTTCCTCCGCAACCCCACACACCCAGCGAACGGGAGGCCTGGCTGGAGTAAAGGCAGCAGCACCACACACGGGAGGAAAACACCACGGAACAGGAGGAAAGAATGGGAGATCAGCTGAGGGAGTTGCTCACTGCTGCCAAGAGATCTGAGAAGAATGTAGCTGGTTTATTCAACCAAATGTCAGTCAAGGATAATCTGAAAAGACAGAAGTTCTTCACAACTAAAGGCTAATGCAGAAGCCACAACAATAACCAGAAAAGATATTTTACATCTGTTATTTTTCTTCTTTAAAAAAGGTTGAGTATTTTGACTTCTTTTTCCATGTATTCAATACAGATTTACAATGCTGCCAGAAGTGGTCCTGCAGTTCTTTTACACACCCCCACAGCTGCCCTTCGCTAGCACTGGTCCCTCCCCAACTCAGAGAAAAGCTGCTGCTCCAAGCATTTAAAACTGGCAGAAAGCTGGCGCTAAGACTAGAAGGGCAAAGACAACTCAGCTGCCAGCAAACAGGACATGAAAACTGTCCACTCATTTGGAAGAAAATAAATTAAAAAGTAATTTTTCCCCCCAACTCAGGTATTAAATGATCAAATAATCTCCATTAACAAATAAAATCTTCTATCAGTTATGTGGTTTTATTTTTTTTTTAATAAATCTTTCTTACTGGACGTAACAGATGATTTAGAAGTGGAAACAGCAACACTTACAAGAAACAGTAAAGGGCAAGGAAATCAGGCTACTCCAGACAATGACAAGCCCTCAGACTGAACTCAAAAGGACGCAAAGCAGAAAAGCAAGTTTTAGAGGAATGATGGATTACAAAAATGAAATGGAAATTGGAACAAGAAATATCTTACAGCACAAGAATGTCAAAGGCACATTTGCAAAAAATTTTTCTCTTGATTCTTTAGACAAAGCCAATATAACAGGAATAACTAATTTAAGTTTCTGTGGAACATTTAATGGAATCCATGCTAAAAAGTAATAGCTAATGTTTAAAAAATGGTAAAGGAGAGTTAAGAGAAGTCAAGGATTAGAACAGCTACAGTGACTACAATGATCTGCTTTGAAAGACAAATTACTGGGGTGCTATTGATTCTCCCCAGTCTGGCCCATGGTTCCTGCTCTGTGTGCACCCCTAGTTTCTCAGGCCAAGTCAAGATCAATTAGTTTATGATAGTTGTTCTGAAAGTGGAACAAACATCTGTCGTTAATAACACATAATGTCTTAAAGTTTATGGCAGTCAACTAACTGCACTCTAACACTGAATCTCTCCTTTTGAGCTGCATTTACAACTTTGCTACCTTTCCCAAGCTTTTGGGAAAACTTATGTTGTGGTTATCCTACCTGAGCCATAATACTCATATTTTAAAGATCCATGGAAGTCAAGTTGAAATCAAATTTTTATTATTTCTAGAGAAACACACTGGATTTTAGAGACGTTAAGAAATTAACATAACCTACTTCTTACACTTATTTCATCATCATAAATTAACTTTGTATAACCTTACACACTCTTTTTCTCCCTTTAAATTTAACTGCACTGGTTTTGAATAAATGTGGATTTTGTGTTGTCCATAGACGAAAATAAGTCTACAGGGATAACACATGAACAAATGTCTTGTTAGCTATTCACCAAAATATATAGCTTAGACCTAGACATTTCTTGTACTTTCTGAAAAATCCATAAAAATTTAACAACGAAGTTTCACAAAACAGAGTCAATGGAAATAAATCACTGATTTTAGCAAAAAATGCTCTGAACCCACCAAAGGGAAGACACGTGGCACTGATCAGTCATCCCTATCTCATCCTCATTTTAACACCAAGGCCAGCAGTGCAGGGAAGCCACATGAAAGCACAAGCAAAGGGAATAGGAATGGCATGATGACTTGAGCTCTGAACACCAGAACATTCACAAGAAAAGGTTCAACAACTGGAGATGGAAGCTATTTCTGCCATCCAAAGAGATGTGTTTAGTCTTTCCACTGAGAGTGCAGTGAATTATTGGGAAGTCTGTTGCAGGACACACTGTGTACCAAGGTTAAGAGCTGGACCAATCCAATTTAAGTAATACAAACTAAACACCACCTTCCCATTCCTGAAGCGTTTTTATGAGCGCTGAAATATAAGCTGCAAGTTGCTCATTTTCAGGCTTAATTCCCATCCTTGCAATTCACAGAACATGGTCTCCTGAGAAATTTCTCTAAATTAAGAAATCTCTGTTGACAGATATCTCTTGGCTGGGTTTCACTTTTCTACCACCAAAGAATTATCCCATTTGAGCCTTAGCTACGTTCCTGGGCACACACACAAATGGCTACATTGCCTTAAGTAAAGAAGTAAGCTGGAGCCACCAGGCACACCAAAGAAAACTTCCTGAAGGCAGCAATATAGCAGGGACACAGCAGCTTCTGTTAGCACAACTGGGCCACTGCAATAAAATTGTGAACCCCACCCCAGTCTGCCCTACACTCATTCTCACTCCAGCAAGATAGAAAAGCTCACCTTGCTCACCTGGAGCAATTTCACACATACTACTTCAAGCAAACTGGTGTAGCGAAAAATCACAAGTTTGAAAAAGTAAATTGAAATGCACACAAGAAAAGGAAGAAAAAAATAGGTTTAGGACTATTAATCTGTCATCACTACTTAAAAAAATACAGGATGGTTGCTGACAGGTCTCCATTAAAAATAAATTTAGATAGCTAGCTTAAGAAATAAGGGAAACACTCATCTCTTTCAAAAAACAACAGTTTCTGAAGCAGTTTCGGAGAATACATGGGTCATTTGTGGCAGATGACATTTGTTCAGTTAAGAATAATCTGTCTCAAAGTCAAGATTTCTAGGATGGTGAGAAATATTTCCCATTTTGACTGCAAGTGTTTTCACATTGTGCCAAGAGCCACCCAGTGACCACAGCTGGAAGAAACCCAAACGCTGCTTCACTTACCCAGAATGTCAAGGCAGCTGGAGAGAGTTTTAACAGCACAGCAAAAGTTAGGAACAGCAAGAAAACCAAGAATAGCAGATCAACTGCCAATGTGGAAACTGGATTTTGAACATGTGCATTCACACTGACACGTTATTCTAGATTAAACAAAAACATCCTCTTCAAACCTTTCAGCAGAAAAAAAGATTCTGTATGAGAAACACTACTGAGTGGGAAGATACCCATGTACTTCACATTGCTAGTGATCTCTTTCTATTCAAAACAGTAATCCAATATGGAACCAAATAAAGACATAAAAGAGCAATTTTGATCCCTTTTCTCCAGAGCAAGTATTTTCTCAAATTCTGTAACAGTGGTGATGTAATGGAATACGGCTGTTGCAGACAGACCAGTTTGTAAGAACACGCAAATTTATCTTCTGCACAAGCCACTCAATTTAAAACTACAAAGTACATTCCTTTGAGATTATGCTTTTTTTCATATGCATTTCATGCACAGATTGATTTCCAAGAGGATGAAAGTTCTCATATATATATATATGTATATATATGTATATATGGAAGTAATTTTTCCTACTAAATCTACAGAAATAGAGATTATCCCACTGTATTGCTGCATTTGATTGCTTTGATTCTTCTCAAAAGAGAGAAGATACTGAGAAGATATGACTTACTCATAACTCTGCGAGGGGAAAAAATTCTGAAATGCTTTTACAAGCACTTTTTATAGTGCTTCCATGCTTCAACAATACAGCTTTTTATGTAGCAGTAAATTTTTATCATGCATTCAATAGATTTTATTCCTGTAGTAATTTACAGAAATGTGGGTAAGATTCTTTTTATCTAGCATTTTCAACTGCTCTGAGGAAAAAACATAAAAAAGCGTATCCAAGTTTAGGCTAACACAGGCAGGCAGAGTATGAGGGACCATATGGATAAAATGTCTTCTGTTTCAGCCTAGTGTGGAACTCTCTCTTATGCTTTGTCTAACATGGAGCTTCCCTTACAAGAAGGGTATTTGACTGATCTGCTTATAAGTGAAAAAAAGCTGCTCAGGGTATTCAGTGGTCAATACGCAGGAGAAGACAAGAAGCCTAATAAGAAGTTCACACTACACTGAAACAGCCCGTTTCTTCCAAGGACATAACCATAATACATTTTCTATCCGTTTAGCAGCTTGCAGAAGATAACTGCCATAATTTATTATCTTATTTATCTACTTTGCTGTTTAGAACATCAGCAGGTTTCAGTATTTAGTAGAGCTATGGGAAAAATAATGAGTCAGCTATGGGCCATCAGTGCAAAGAGATCGATATCTTAGCTAGGATATAACTGGAACATTTAGTAATCAAAACTACCTGTTACACAGAGCCAGTTCAGCAGCAAGTTATCCTTCTCAATAAATTTTATATCTACATTTAACACATGCAAAACAAATTATTAATATTTTAAGCCACCTGCTTATTTAGTTACACTGCTTTAATAAAATTTGTCTTCTGATAATTTCCACTCTCACCGCTTAAAATAGAACATACACAACAAAAAAGTCATACTTCTATTTAAAAAAAAAAAATTACCCAGTAAGTCGCATTTTAAAAAAAGAGGGAAATATTTCTCTTCCTCCAGGGAAAAAAAAAATAATCAAAGTGGCAGGGGATATTTCCCATTAAAAACATCTTGACTTTGAATATTCAAATTGAAAATGTGAACACACTTCACACAGCACAAATAAACTCCTTTTCCATGAACATTTGCTTAGTCAGGCTTTACTTCATATTTTCATGGATTGCTCACTTGAAAGAGCTGTGGTCCAGACAGAGCCTGTTTTCTATCTTTTTGATTTGGGGCTATTAAGCCCTTCACTTGCAAAATTGTAGCACTCAGTTTTTCAAAGGAGCCATGAGGTTTTTTTCTGGTATGTGATTTACAAAAATCATTGCAAGGATGTTAAAATTCTGGAAGGATAGTATGGTTCTCAACTGTTTGGGTGGTTTGAGAAATAAACTCAATTTTAAAGGGAATCAGACAGGAGACTTTTGAACCTTTTGAAAATCTTACCTGGAAAACAACTACATTTCTTAAAACATACGAAATAGAAGGAAATTAAATGAACGTAAAAATGATATTTTTATTCCAAAGGTGAACTGCAAAAAAAAATCCTACCTAGAATTTTAAGATATGCAAGACAAAACGATTTTTCAACATTACTACGTTCCAGCTTCTGGCTATAAACAACTCTTACTGACGTACGCCAAGACAAAACCACAGGGGTGAGCAGTGGACTGACCAGCAGGTCCCTACATGATAGTTATGAATTCTGTCATCTGAAATATTTATTATAAGGTCAGTTTAATCCAAATTATTACCAGGAGATATCAGATCCTGTAAAAAAAACCCGCAATCATGTCCCTTCCACATCTAAGGGGACACTGATCCACCAATCCTTCTGGCTAAAGCTTTTCTGTAGCAGAAGTTTTAACAACTACACAGTAAACTGCTTCATTCATGGGTTGGCTCATTCACTCCAATCCAACAGACAGTTGCTGATCCTTGTTAGTTTTCAGCTGCAAAGGAGCTGTTTTTACTTAGAAGATACTGGTGCAATTTGTAATGCAACAAAAATCAGCTATTTACAGGGCCAATATATTATATAGATCTCTCTCTTCCTTCCAAATATTGCATGGAGTAAGGAGCAGGAATTCTGCAGAGAGCAGAACTCTACTTTACAGCCTTAAGCATTTTTCTCACCCAAGTGCAGAATATGAGAGACTCTCAAAGCGAACAGGAAGAGCAGAGAAGCGTGTAAGGAAACAAAAGGAAAGCTATTTTCTCCTTACTACCTCTGCAAAATCAGGGAGTGATTTTGAGCAGGAGGTAAAACACCAGGAGCTTTGAATCAACTCCTGAAATCACAGAATCCTAGAATTACAGAGTAATTTGAGTTGGAAGGGACCGTTAAAGGTCACCTAGTCCAATTTCCCTGAAATGAGCAGGGACCTTCCACACTACATCAGGTTGCTCAAAGCCCCAACCAGCCTGACCTTGAAAGTTTCCAGGAATGGGGCTCTACCATGTCTCCAGGCACCCTATTTTGAGTGTTTTACCACATTCACTGTAAAAATCTTCTTCTTTATATCCAATCTAAAGCATCACCTTCCTTCTCCACTACAGGAGTAACCTTGGTTGACTGGCCTAGACAAGAGAAATTTGTAATTATCCTTATGGTCAGTCTTACCCACCCTTCAAGATGTGCTCTATCAATTTTCACTAGGACTCTCTCAAAATGCACCAGCTCCTTGTTAAACACTCTCTTCCCTAGAAACCTCCATACTCTTTACATGCCCTCACCACAGAAATGTGGTGTATCCTCACCACAGAAATGTGGTGTAATGCTGGACTGCAACACCAGCTGCATTTCAAACAGCAGAACTTAGGAGCATCATCCTTGCTGTACAACTACCTTGATTCCTTGCTACTTTTGTACCTTTCAGACTCAAAATCAAGCATTCCTTAGGTGAATTGAGTCAAGTTAGCCTACCAGGGCTTAAAGGATGATTTAGGCAAGAAAAACCAAACACTGGATAGATTTAAAACAAATTCATGTGAATACTCCAATTCATGCAAAACTTGGGAACACCACATATAAAAGAAAAGTACTCTTGTTTATGTCCCTAATATTTCATTGCAAGATTGGAAAAAATATTACTTAATTATTAGAGATCAACATTCACTGATATCTCCCTACCAACTGTAATTCCAGTAAGATCCCAAGCACCCACAAATGAGATGAAAGCTGAAGAACAATTCTCTGTCACTATAATTATAATAATGTTTACCAATCAATACTGATCAGGTATATAACTATATGTGGACATGCATTACTACATCCTCAAGGCAAAATGAAAAAATAGTGCACTACAACAAAAAAACAGTACTACAAAATTTCTCTCTGTAGCTGGGCAGATGGTAAAGGGCAACTTCAGCTTATTACAACCCCCATAATTGTCTTCATCACCTTGTGTTTCCCCATCTGTCTTTTGTGCCCACCTGTTTTCTCACCTTAAACCAGCAGCTCTGCTACAGGATATATGTAGTATGTTAAGTGCTTAGTGCAACAAAGTCCCAGCCTTTAATTAGCGATTTTATAATCTATGCTAACAAAATACAGATTGCATTTAATCAGGACTGTGCACAGAGCATTTAAAATGTACATTATTAACATCCATAAATAACGTGTTATATTTTTTTGATTTAGTTAGTAAAGGAAATAGGCATTTAGTGCTCCCTTGCCTTCAAATGCAAGTCTTTTACATTACATTGTAGAAGAGGAACTACTAATCTAAAGAATTCAATATAGACTACTGTTTTCGTTATCTTGCATCTTCACTTCCTTCAATACTACTTAGCGTTCAGTTTGTCTCATCCCATAGATGTCAGGGATTAGTGCTGGTTCACAGAACAAAACTCAGGAACCAGTAACTTAAATGTATTTTGGAGCTGAAATGTTTCACTAGATTGTACTGGACTGAGCCCAAAGTATGTGTGGACAGAAGATTCCCTTTGCTCATAAGATACAAAAATCTCCAATGCTACAGTAAGGGAAGGCACAGCAAAATATGAGGTGTTTATTTTTATCCTGTTGCTTCCCCGTTGTCAGTGTTGCAATTAGACTAAGTGCTCATCGCCCACAGTTTCTCCACTGTTATTTGGCAGTAGTGGCAGTCTGCAGAGAAAATTCTCATTTACTGTGCTACTGGATGAGCACCTCTGTAAAGCAGCACATCTCCTTTGTGTCCCAACCTTCTCTACAGTTTACAAATCCTCATTAGCTGCGTCCCCGATGCTGTGCTATATAAGAAAACACAACATCAAATGCTGCATCTTTATGTCCAGATCAGACACTGCCTTATTGCAGAGCCATTACCAAATCACTGATAAAATATCACTCGACATTAGTCAAATACATGGCTAAGACAGATGAAAGCAAGCAATAAATCTCACAGAAAGCATTTGATCAGTTATTTTAATAAGCAGTTAGAAAGGAAACTGCAAGTGTTAAGCCTTTATATCAGTCTTTTTTTTTCAAATGCAAAACTGCCAACCTCTGACTGAGGCAAGCTTTATGCTTAAAAATCCAGTACTGTCTTTGCCTGTACATCATTTAATGAAAGTTGAGATAGTGGGGCAATTCACTCTAATACTTTAGATTTCTTGCAAATTGTATCTGTAAAGCTATTTTTATTCTGACTGCAAATTTAATATCCTATTATTCCCCTTCTCTATAAATTTCTGTTAAAGCAATAAATAGTAAAATAGTAAAGCTTAAAAATTCCAGGATTTTTGCCTCCAGCAATGTACTTCCTAACTAAATAGAAATTTTAATGGTCTTTCATTGACCCAAAATGTTTCTGAAAAATAATATATTCATGAAGGCAGAAATGCAAATTTCAGCAAATGGAGGTTACATAACACAGTAAATAAAAAGCACAGCAGACAAATAGCAAGTTCTGAGAATAAAAGCCATATTAAAAAAAACAAACTAAAAAGCATTAATCCAAACAAGCATCTTCCGAAATTCCTTTTCATTCTCTAAAACTTAATTTACCCCGAAACATTTCATGCATTTGCTTGTTTGCTACTTCGATATATATTATTTTTAGTGTTATTATTTCTTAGAATCATGACTTTTTAAATTCTTGTAAGCAAGAGTTTAACCCAGTGAAACAGGGAAAAGATACAGTGATAGGAGAGATGAAAAATAAAAAGGAAATAAAACCAATTTCCATCCAATCAGAACGGGAACAAAGTTAAGACGTAGCACCACAGAGCAGTAGAGCAGCTCAGAAGATACCAAACCAACTTCCATAGGCAGGAAATGTGGCAAGAAGAAAAAAAAGAAAAGGAAAAAAATCCTCTTTTTTCAAAAGCAACACAGTAGTACAGAGCTAAACTGTAAAACAGTCTTTACTGAAAGACTTTCCAGTCTTATACACAGGAAGGTTATTAAAAGAAAAAAAAATCTAGTCTGGAGGAAAACAAATGGGCAAACATGTGAGAGGCACACAAAAGGTTAAAGGCACAAAGGTACATCAATTGAGACAGGAGTACATCGAGTATAAGGAAATACACCAGAGGAAATAAACAGAAAGTTAAATATTTCTACGTTAATTTGCAACAGATCTGTTAAAAGCAGATTTGAATGCTTGCATCCACGTGTGCAGCCAATGACAAAGATGCTTGCTTGTTTATAGCAACTACAAGGATCACTCTCCCATAGTTTTATTTGGATAGTCTGAGGAATGCTTCCAATTTCGGACCATTTTAATGTAACTATCGTAGTCCTTCAGATATAATCCAAAAAAACCAAAACAAAACAAAGAACCAACCAACCTAAAAAAAACCCCAAACCAACCAACCAATCAACAACAAAAAACAACAACAACAAAAAAAAAAAACCTAACAAGAGAAGGAACACTAAAGCAAAAAAATTATTATTAGCACAATTTTTAACAAAACATAATTTCCTATTATTAAACTACTGAGAAAAAAACATTTTTCAGGAGAGCAAAGTAAAATTCAAGGACAGAAAATAGGTCTATAAGATCAAATAAACTTTTCAGTAAATAAGTAATAAACAAAACCAGCCCAAAATTCCTACAGTTTGGGATTAAGTATATTATGCTATTTCATGGCTATGCGAAATAAAGATTGATTTATTTATTTTGCACAAGAACTATGGGATTATAATTTTCCTACTGAATGTTCTTACTAATGTTTCTCTTTATTTGGGGTTTTTTATTGTCATCCTTGGCCATTAATGACCATCCTTGGTCAATAATGTCTGACATGAAACAGACCTGAAAAAATCTCATTTTCTGTTCCCCAGGTGCTACAGAAAGCACATAGGAAAAGCAAGGCATACTCCTGTTGAAACATGCTAAAGAAATAAGACCTAAGTAAAAACAGAATCAAAAACTATCAGTTTGCACTGTAGGAAAGCAGTTTTGTGGGAACTGCAAATACTGCCCACAGAGTTAAATATGGCCTGAGGTCCCTAAAGATAGCATTTCATTCTCTCCAAGGATGAGTCCCTTTGGTACACTTCCCAGAGGTGGACTATCAGTGTCACAAGCTGCAGCACCTACTGCCCTGGGTACTCTGAGCATGAAAAATTCAATCCCCCAAAGGGCTGGCTGAGAAAGTAAGCAACTGGAGACCAGCTGGAGGACAGATCAGCTTCATCAGAAAAGACAGTTTACCAGCAAGCGTGAAATTCTTAAGAATATATATCTAAGCAAAACCAAACCTGTAGGATTATAGAGTTTCCTGAATAAATAACCATCATATGACAACTTACCAGGAGCCCTACAAGCAGCAGAAACAGGGATCCAAGTGAAAAAATAACATCATACAAGTCGGCTAATAGGACTGAAATCAAACTGATTCCTAGGACTGCACATACAGTAAGAACAATAAGAGTGGAGTTGTTATGCAGGAACAATACAGAATTACAGAATATCAGAATGTGCTTCCAGAACAATGCAGCATAGTCACAAACAGAGCCCAGGAAGAATAGAGCAACTATCGCCAGGTGACTCCGTGGGAGAAAGGATCTGAAAGATTTGGTGGCAACAGAAACAAAAGACATAAAAATACAAAACATTCAGCATGGGTTTACCAAAGATGCCAGGCGAAACCCACACTCTTTAGTTAGAAGAAACTGGTTTAGGAACAGAAATCCATAAAATACTTTTGTGCAATAAAGCTTTTGATACAACACCACATGGAAAATCACTACTGAAACTGAAGAGGCACTGGTGTAATTCAGCCACGAGTTATCAAGCTGTACTGAAGACAGCACAGAGGTGTTATTGCAAGCTTAAGAGAAGGACGGCAGAGGAGGTTACACATCCCTTAAGCACAGCCTAAGGAGGCTTGTAGGTGGTACAAGCAACCGACAGCTTAAGCAGCCTATGAATGAACCTCCTGAAATAACACCAGCAGCTGCCACTGTGTGATTTGAGACCCCCTAAGTAAACGCAAGAGAAAAAAAGAAAAAGCCAAAAATCATCTGTGGAAAGATATGGAAACCTGAACAGTGGCAGGGAAGAATGGACTGCCGACAAAATGAAGTCCTACCAGCTTGTTTGTAGTAGGAAAGCACAAGAAAGCGGAAAATTGTATGAGGTGAGGAGCTGAACCTGCCTGGCAGGTTGACGTCCATCTCCAGGCCTTCAGCTGGGGATTATCTACCTCCGTGTAGGACTACTTGCCTCTAGTCTTGCTCAGTGAACTCCTGCCAAGAGGCTCCACAAAGCCTGGCTCTTTCTGGCACAGCCAGGCACCCTCTTGCAGCTGCTTCCCTAAGAGGAGTCAGCATCTGCATCCTGCTGGCTCCCAGCTCAGCTGCCCACTACCCACATCCATCACTTTGGCAACTGAAATATTAGTCTTGGCACTACTGTTCAAAATTCAAATTACTTGCTTTTGCACAAAGACTATGTTATAACTATATTTGATGAGGAAAAAGATCAGAGAGGCAGCAGCAGCTGGAAAGACCAGGAAAAACCATTATAGGATGATAAACTGCAGAATAAGAGGGCAGAGCCCCTTATACACTGATAAAGTGTTAATTTATATAAGAGTGAAAGACACTTCTCACAAAGTGGAAGGGTTGTTAACAAAAACTTCCAAGAATTTCAGCTAAGATTTATAATGCTCCACACATTCCCAAGAAATTTTGAAGCAAGGGTGAGTAACTGGGTTAGAAAAATCTGTAAACAACAAACTTACTTGAGGATTTGAGAGGAGTCACAGTGATATTGAACTTGACAATAGAGAAACGTACTGAATTACAGAAAACACAAATTAATGCAGAAGAATGGCTATATAGCACTATTCACACACTAATGAACTTTACACTGCCTGTATCACCCACTTAAAGATCTCAAATTACTGTGTATAATTTTTCAAACATGAGCTAACCAGTGAAGTGCAATCAAAAAGGAAAATAAATCAAGAACAAAACAGAAAACTAACCAGTATCTTTATTCATGATACATTCATGCATTCTGATAGCTACATCTGCTCCGATCATCTTGCCTCAGAGACATGGACACCTTGCAAGAGATACAGAATAAAGCAACACAGATAATCAGAAGTATTGAGCAACTTAAGTACAGAGCAACCATAAACAAATCCTACATATTAAATAGACCACAGGGATGAGGGTAAGATTGCAAATCTCCTAAAAACTCTCACTTACACAACAGAGAATCTAACAGTATGCCCCTAAAATATAAAGAGTAAGTAAGAAATTTAAGTTCTTTAGATTTAAAAATAAAGCCTGCACAGGAACAGGCAGATATAATTTACATATAAAATAAAAAATAATTATGTTGTAAAGCAGAAGACATTTTTAATCACTCGAGAAATAGAAGTATGGCTTCCCAAACAATAATTCAGGTAAGAAGCCTAGGCCTGTCCTAAGATGGAACTGTGAGGGAAAAAAAATTTTAAAAAAGGGAGGGGTGTGGAGGACAGGGAAAAAAAAAGAAAAATAAGAGAAGAGATGATGTTGCTTCTCTATTGAAACACAGATACCTGAATCCTGAAAGCTGAGTCCATTGCAAGACTGTATTCCTAAAATATTTTCCAAGATGATAAAACTATTTTATATTGCAACAGCTCATAACAAATATGCTGCAAATCCATGAACTTCAACCAAAACACAAGAAGGAGTTAAAAGAAGAACTGACACAAAAGAAAAAACTTTGAAGGACCGTTGTGTGATGAATAAGGTGAGAGAGAATTCAGTGTGACCTTGCAGAGTAGAAATAATAGTTACATTCAGGAAGAGAGATAAGGATATGAAGACTTGACAAACCCAGTATTGTTTCAATACAGATCTTCTTGCCTTCTAGCTGTATTCTAGAAATATACCCTTTTTGTACAGTAAATTTAATTTGTAGAACTATTAAATTCAAATTATGCTACTTTCAAAACTGCATCAGATAGCTAGTAACATTTAAAATGTTGTGTCTCTGTCCAAAACCAGAGATGTAATTTCTCCCTTCCCTTCGGTGATGTACCTATATTTCAAGAAGGAGGGGACAAGTGACATCATCTGCTCTATCTTCCCTGGAAAACCTGTGGCAGAATTTAGTGCTAAAGAAGACCTTAAGAAGTTCTCCAAATTCTTATTACTGCAATTGTTGTGCTGTCTGGAGCTACTGGCTGCAGAAACTTTACCTCTTTTTTTCCCTATCACCAGCAATGACAAATAGCCCTGAGTAAAAGATCAAATGCTTGACCCAACTTGATAGTTTTATTTGATCCTAACAAATCCTCAAGTAAGATACTGAAAACCAGCTACTTAACTCTCAGAATCCCATTACTGGCCAACCTTGCAGATGATCCCCATTTGGCTGATAGCACCAGACAGTGTCAGCTCCACTCTTGGAAAGTCACACGCACAGCTGGAGAAGTACCATCATTTCATATTGCTGTGGATGCTTAAATTCCATGGAATACACTGGTGTGGATTGTTCAAGGTTAACTGTATATTGTAAGCCCCACTTCTGGATGCACTGATTGGCACTGGGCATGCTGTGAAATCATTTTTCATTTGTGATCCCAGTCTTTTGTTTTAGGAGCTTTGAAGAACAGAATTTCAACGGAATATCTAATAGGAGCTTTGGGTATTCAAATTATGCATTTGAAGATTCATAAGCAAATTAGAGCAAACAATTATAAATCCTTGTCTCCTTTAAAATAGAAGTCACATTACAGTAGCATCTCAATATCAAAAATGAGAACTTCATTACTAACTGCATAAACATGCAGTGAAAAGACACTGACCTTGTAAGAGAGAACAGTATGCTTAGAAGACACTATATCCCACTGTTTGAAGTAATCTCATAAGGCAAGGACTAATGAAAAAATTCCCCCAAAGCCTGCCTAAGCACAGTGCACTCCTTCGTTTGCAGGGAAAAGAAGACAACCTGGTCCTGGGGAACACAGTCACAACACAGAGCTGAAGAGGACAACACCCAGAGCTGGTTTCAGTGCAAGAAAGACATTACCAAGTGTATACTGTCAATCACTGATACTGGGACGTCCCTCCATCCTGAGTGCTGTCATTAATCACTGCCAGGACTCTACTGGTTACAGATTGTAACTGTATCAGACTATTGACTTACAAACTGTTCACCGTAAGTATGTGCATACATATTTGTGGGTATCCATATACACATACTCATCTAATTTATACTCTGCTAAGAATGAAGGAAATTGATACGGTATGTCATGGCATTTTGCACTGAATAAACATCAGTGATAGTAAGTGAAAAGTAAAGAGGGCAAAACCCAAAAAAAACGTACTAAAAGAAGGTATGACTTAAAGTAAACCAAAAAATAGACCATCAGCATTACAGAGTGTGTCTGATCATTCCTATCTATTATGTTTTGGTGGGCACACTAGAGCAGTCTCAGAGCACATGAAATGGGTTCAATTTGGATGAAACGACATTCAGGTGCCCTTCTGGGTGCACCTTACATGCTTCAACTGCCTATGGGCAGGAATAGATTGGATCAGCCCCAGCGTAAAACCCCACATGAGTGTGGTGTAAACATGGGGTCCACTCTGCAGATACACTCTTATTGCATTTCACTCCTTGCCTCTGCAGACACAGATTATTCTGTTCTTCCACTCTATCAGGAAGAAATAAGACAACAGATTTCACAGATTTTTAATGTCTTGCCAGTTCATACATCCCCACTTGTCCCCTCACAGTGCCAGCTTGGTATACAGTCTTTTGCAGAACACAGCCTGCCTACGTGCTGTCATATATGGGAGAAAGTGTTAACATAGTGATCTATATTTTAGTGGAAACAATCATTTAAGGGCTGGAGACCACTGAAAGCATCACACAGTATTTGCTAGCCAAATTCATGCACACACCAAAAAAAGCCTTGCAACCTGCTGACAAAGTTTATTCTTCCAACCACAGTACTAGTTCCCAGGAAACTAGTCCACCATCACTTGGCTCATCACAAAACCCACCCCATGTACAAGATTTAGGACTCCTGAAGTATCTAATAGTGGATACTAAGTAAAATAGATCAGAGGATTTTGGACAACCAAAGACAACATGCTTGGATGTTGGAATTTATACATCAACAGGCTGCCCAGGGAGGTCATGGAGTGTCCCTCTCTGGAGACATTCCAAACCCACCTGGATGTGCTCCTGTGTAACCTGCTCTAGATGATCCTGCCTTGGCAGAGGGATTGAACTAGATGATCTCCAGAGGTCACTTCCCACCCTAGCAATTCTGTGATGCACAGAACACATCAGTGTTACTGGGGTGCCCTGCCAGAAAGGTTAATAGTGGTGTATCTAGAATTAAGCAAAGTATGTTAGGACATGCCCTTATTAGATCTCACTTAAGCAAGTTCCTGACCTGGTAGATAAATCCCAAGAAAACAAAGCAATCCTGGTAGACAGCAAGCATGAACACTCAAAAATGTTCTTAAGGACTGGATGCTTAAAGATGACATTTTTCCTAATACAAAGTGAAAAGAGCATTTCAGGTTATTAAAATTCCTGGTGTGTTTTCTATAGGCACAGTGTGCTTTGTCAGACTCCTACTCTTCCATTTATATTTTGCCTATAAAAAACATGTCATATAGTCAGAAAAAAAAATTCAAATTAAATATTTTGAAGCTTAATCTGATTACACATGAGCATCCTGTAATGGACAAGAGCCAGACAAGCACTGGCCTCCAGAACCTATTTATACAATCAATTTCTCAGAAAGATCCCTTAGCTTTCATAACATATATATACATACCCACACACACACGTTATGTATTTCAATACTAATCATCTCCTCTTGACAAAATAAACAGCAGGAACAAGATGATAAAGAACCCATTTTTCTTTTAAATTCATTAAAAGCTCCAGACTGAAGAGGGAAAACCTAGAATGTATACCAGAAGGTCCACAGTTTTTCTTTCAGCTTGTAGGCTTTTTAAATATCAATAACTTCTATTCAAAACAATTACCTTGTAATGAAATCATATTTTCATCTAATTAAGAAAACACCGCCACTAGTTTTATGTTTCATTTTGTACAGTTAAACTTCCAACCATTTAATTTAATAGCAGCTCAGTTTTCAATATTTATGAGTGGAAAAGGTCCCAAATTAAACACAGACTCTATTAGTCAGGTAGCAACTTGTTTACAATGACACAGGTTCAGGGGATGCAAACTAGTATTTGCTTTCATTTACACAAAAGGTTCTTCTGCTACTTCTTAAATAGATACACCTAAAGGCAATTTAAAGAAACGGTCCCATTCATGTCTCTAGGTTCTTTACTGGAGAGAGGAGAAGGTTTAATAATGAGAATAGCATTTTAAGGCGATAGTTCTTGGTCTGCAATGAACTTGAGGGTCTGGGAATTTCTCTAAGGACCCACCCTGGCTCTATGATTTAAATTCTATTAAAAAAAAGGCAGCACTTACAAGAACAGAAATTTCACTAGGTACTCTGAAAATACAATCAAACCTGTGTGATTCTACATAGTAGCTCTAAGTATCTCTCTAAAACACTGAAGTACCACTTGAAAAACTCCTCAGAACAAATACAGCAGCACTTAAAAAGCACAATTTGCCTTCAAAGTTGAGCACAGTATAAGGCACTTGACTTGGTTCTTAAGTTTGTTGACTCAACACAGGGACAGGTAAGTGTTTTACAGAATCAACACAGCACTGACCCAGGAAAATGCTTTGTTCTAATTGTTCTATGGAGTAAAGGAAATCGAAGCAGACTAAGTTACACTGTTCAAGACAAACAAAGGGAAGATTCACCATGAGTAGAATGAAAAACATCTTCAGCCCCATGTTTTAATGCTATTCCATTCCTTCAAGTAAATCAGTAGGCAAAAATACCCTCACAGATTTGATAATGAGTACTTCAGGTATTTCCAGCCACCCTTCTATAGTCATGTCTCACTATGTGCTGTATAGAATAAGCAAATCATTCCGGCTTGGTGCTGAAATCCATACTATCTCAGGAAATCCTAAGAAAATCCTCCCCCTTTTTTAAAAAATTCATTTGCACAAAATATTTCAAAGCACTATATTAAAAAAGAATAAAGTATGTAGAGGTATGAAGACTTTTTAAAAGTGCCAAAAGGACACAGGATTCCTTACAGATCCTTTTAATTAACCAGCTTCAAAACAACTTTGAAATTTAACTACTCTTATCCTGCCTTAACCTCTCTGAAAGAGCAGAAGTAATTTCAATTGGTGTTTTCATAGTGAAAAGCATTAAAAAATGCAACATCTTCTACTCTATTTTAGGGGCAGGCCAATAATGCTGAAGGCTTTGGGGAGACTTTTTTCTTTTTTCTTTTTTAATATACTCACCACCTCCCCCCAGTCTCCTGAAGACAGCACAGTATTAAGCCACGGGAAAAATGACAACCTGAATAATCAAAACTCTGGTCCCTAACTTTTAAGTCTACAATCTCAATTCCAGCATTTGCACCTGCATCTAAACCAGTATGCACAGTTGCACCAGTTTGAATTTCTACTTGAAACTGGACACTAAGCCAAGAAAAAAAGAGCAACCCTGTAACCCTAAAACCCACCCCAGAACCCTTCTGAAAACAGCAGGAATACTTGCTTTTTGCCTACATCACTGCAACAAAGGAGATGAAGGATTAAGCAACTCCAGAGCAAGCCTGCGTGTCAGGCTTGCTCACTTTTTCTTATCAGATCCCTAATGACTGGGGACAGTGGTGTCTCAGGACAATTTAATATTGGCTGTGCTGCCTGCCATGTTCATGCCACAATAATGCATAACGCAGTTCAATCATCCGCTCGAGAATTTTTGCAAAGTGCAACCATATGGTTTTTGGCTCATCAAAGTGTACTGCCTTACCCTGAAGTGCCAGACCAGAAATCAGAAGCTGACTGTCGAGCATGTGAGGCATCCAGCAGTGATGTCTGTGCTGCAACCTGAAGTCATTGCACTGAACAGCAGACGCCTGGGTGCCCTGACTACATTTTTGGATACTCCTGATGTTCCTCAGTGTGCATACTTGTCCATCAGGAGTATTACCAATCTGCCACATAACCTCATCTAAACAGAATCAGGAAGGACTTCAAAAGATCATCTGGTCCAGCCTCTCAAGGGAAAAGAAGACAAGAGATTATCTAGCACGCTGTCCAGCCACCTCTTGAAAGTACTTGCTTGACCACCAAACTGACTGTTCTCAAAATACTCACTTTAAAAAAAATTTTACCTTGATACAGTGCAGCTCTGAGAACTCCAGTAGATATCGAGCAAGTGCTTAAAAGAATGACAGCCTTTATCCTAATAATGCTTCCATTTAAGACAGCAGGCAAACCTTAGCTAGGCTGGCACACTGGCAGAGCCTAGAGCTCCTCCTGCTGCAAGAATTTCCATGCTGAAACCAAGGCAGTCTCAAATGACAAACTACAAGCCTACTGACTGCATTGCAACATCTAATCAAAGCCACAGCTTTACTGGCACTGAACTGAAAACTTGCTGCAACAATAACCTGATGTGTTAATTCTGGGCATGAAAGCACCACATTTTCAAACCAGAAAGTACTCAACAAATATACATTGTACTTGCTAAAGATTTCTGTGACCCTTATGCAAATATTTCACAATGTGTGAAAAGACCAAAGTTTGTTATACTTGGAGTCATTATTACAAAGTCAATACCTACTACTAGTGTTCCATAATATCTTTCGAAAAAGCTTTCACTAATTTAAGTTTCAAGAAATAGCCAAAAGTCTAAGAAGTTATGCACACTTGCAGGTTGGATAAGCACATAAAATATATCATGGAATATATCAATAAAATGCCGAGTTCTCATTTTCCATTTGCCATTTTAATTACATAGCATTAATAAAATAATAGTCTCAAACCCTAGGAACACAATCCAGTGTTGACTTTGAATAACACTGACTACTCTGCAAATTAAAATCTGCTTTTTAAGCTAAGACAAATATTTTTTTAGAATAATGGAGGAGCTTAATGTAGTACAAATCTTCTCTCTTTCTTCTCTAGACCTCACTTTTCAACACCAGTCAACATTTTTAAAAACTACTTGTACCAAAAAGCCATTAATACATTTGTGTAAATTGACAACAAAAATTGAACATTCGTTTCTGAAGTGTCCTAGACAAAAGTTAAAGCCATATTTGGAGCACATATTGGCATTCCCGTTATCCAGGATACACTAATTTTCCTCCTCAGAACAAAGACAGAGGATTTTGATACACTTATTTCATAACTGGACTTATCAACAAATCATTTTTACTTTTGGGAGACAGAATTACACTGAAGCTTTGACCAACCATACCATTGTGTCACCCTCTTGAGCGGTAAGATAACAGAATGTGAGGACTTGTATAGAGGAAACCTAAATGAGAAACTAAAAACAATGCTATAAAGATTTAAAGAAAGGTTTACTTTTGTCTTTTCACACACTTTTACCAAATCAAGTTACTCTGCAAGTCCCTTTTTAAATAGACAGCATACAGAAGTTTTCTGATTTACAAGGATAATGAACTTTTTCAATCTGCCACTCCAAGAAACATCATAGACCACAAAAGCATTTTTTTTCCACACAAATTTGAGTGGTTCCAATAAATATTTGTTGTGAAACAGATTTAAACAAGCAAGTGCAAATAACATATGTTCAATTTCATTGTGATTCATTTCCATTTCATACAGAAAAACAAGCATCTGTATAGTTTTAGCTTAAAACAGATAGTCACATGTAATTTACACTGTGCTCATTAATCTCTTTCCACCTGCATTTAAATCTCCAAAATTACCTTATTCTTCAAACAACTGTACTGGTATATGTACTGGTTTTTTCCAGACAACATATGAGACTGGCCACTCACTGTTCACAGAAGGACTCACATTCTGCATTTTCCTGAACCTGCTGTGGCACAGACACAAACCATTCCACCTTTTGCTTTCACTGGAATCCTTTTCAACATCTAATTTTTAAATGGATCAACTGTCAGCACTGAAAACAGCATTAGAAATTATTGTTATTCCCCTTGAGAATACCACTTAATAGGCTTATGCAAATTATGTACCTTTTATTTACTGCCCTAGACAAACCTAAAGGGAACAGGTTGTCAGTAACAGCTTCGCTCCCCAGTCACAAGCTCAGCCCACTCATTAGGGGTGGCTGAGTGCAGCACTTAGATTGTCATTCAAGAAGTAATACAGGATCTCCTGGGACATATTGCCAAGACAAGTATACTCATGGAGTCTTCATAAACTACAAAATTACAAACTCAATTATTTGCTAAAAACCTGGACAAGCAAAGTGCTTTAAAACTTTAGAGTTATTTGAAGTACATCTTCACATTCAAGTGAATACAAGGAAATGCACCCATAGCTACTTCAAGCTGGCTGCTACCACAGCCACTGAGAAGCACTTCTGAGGTGAGAATAAGCACACTTCTGGTATCATTGTATTTTAGGTATCACCTTTGAACTTTCCTGTTTCAGATGCAAGTATCAATTCTATTTCAAAAGCATGGGGCACCGGTCAGATGAGCTGAACAAGGCTAAGATGTAAGTTCCTACACCAAGAATAAACACCTTCTGACAAAGTCCTGAGTCCTTTTTGGGCAGTTGCCACTGTTTAGAGAGAGAGAGGAGCTTTCAAATCTCAAGCTACTCACATACGAGCATACTTTGCTTGAGTGCTAAAGATTCTAGCAAAAGTCAGTGCATATGCAGCAGTCTGTCAGCCTCACTGTTTAAGCATACATGTAAAGATCAGATCAGTTTTCTAATTTATGAATATTCCACTTGCCAAGTCCAAGGTATTATTTTTATTTGCTATCTAAGTTGCAGTACTGCAGCCTGTGTCACAGAGCTGATTTATGAATCTGATTTATACAACCACAGAATCATTTAGGTTGGAAAAGACCTTGAACATCAAGTACAACCATCAACCCAGTACTGCCAGGTCCACCACTAAACCATGTCCCCAAGTGCCACATCTAGATGCCTTTTAAATACCTCCAGGGGCGGTGACTCCACCATTTCCTTGAGCAGCCTGCTCCAATGTTTGACAATCCTTTCCAGGAAGAATTTTTTACTAATATCTAATGTAAACCGCCACTGGTGCAATTTGAGGCCATTTCCTCCTGTCCATGGGCAGGACACCTTTCACTAGACCAGGTTGCTCAGAGCCCCACTCAGACCGGCCTTGAACGCATCCAGGGATAGGGCAGTCACAACTTCTCTGGAAAACCTATTCTACTGTCTCACCACCCTCATGGTAAAGGTTTTTTTCCTAATACCTAACCTAAACCTACTCTCTTTCAGTTTGAATCCATTCCCCCTTGTCCTGTCACTACATGCTCTTGAAAATAGTCTCTCTCCAGCTTTCTTGTAGGCCCCCTTTAGGTACTAGAAGGTCGCAGTTAGGTCACACCACGCCTTCTCTCCTCCAAGCTGAGCAATCCCAATTCTCTCAGCCTTTCCTCACAGCAGAGGTGCTTCATCCCTCTAATGATCTGTGTGAATGCCCCTAAGAGAAATAACCATTCAAGCATTAGCACATACATTAAATACTTTGCAGAAGGGCCAGAAGGATTTGCTGACCTGCTCTAGGCCTTGCAGAAAGGTCTCTAACACTTCCCAAAGCAAATTTTCTCTCCTTCTCAAGCAGCTACCTTTTCTCATCTCTGTCGACCAAAAAAATTTCATCCACCTTAACCTGTGTATCTCAATGCCTTTAAAACACTGAAAAAAGTAATAACCCTTTTTGTAGCTTCAAGAATTGAACAGTTCATCTCCCAAGAAAACAAAATCATTTAATGCAAAACTTTGGTGCATTCAGTTTGCCAATACCTCAGTGGAGAGTAAGAGATGCTGCTGCGGTCTCAGTGTTTCCTCATTCTGTGCTAAATAATCATTAAAAAAAAAAAAAAATTTATGCATCTTCCCCCCCCCCACCCTGGACATCATCAAAAATTGTCTCTACAGTTGTCTACAACTTGTCACTCTGCCTACAGCAGTCAGCTGTTAAATCCAGGTCTGGGACAGCTGGCACATTACTCTGATTACACAGCTGGGATTAGCAATACTTCTCGATTTGAAGCTCAAGAGGGAGTTCTTAGATAGGGTTTGTTGTTGTTTGTTTGAAGATTCTTTCAACTAAAGTTTTAAGTGCTTTCATAAACACCCCATCTATTAGAATAACCTAATTAGTCTAGACCCAGTATTTAGAAATGCTGCCTATTGCATATGCAGCTAGCCACCAAAGCTTTCCAATACAAGCCCAGCCCATTCAGCTCTCAGAATTGATTTATTCATTAACAATTTGGGGGGTTGCCAACTCAATATTAAAAGTGACAGATGTTCACAAAGTAACGTCTAACAACTGCAGCAGCTTTCTGACAAAACAGAAAGTAGGCTTTCTCCAGCTTAACGGCCATTAGCATATCCAACACAAAGTAAAGAATACAATAAGAAGGTGAAGAATTAACAATTCACACATTTTAAATTAGCTCATGTCCCCAAAGAACTAAAGAAACCTAATTGCCACTGGTAAGCTCCCATTTCTGTTTGCATATCAGTGTGGTTTTGCCTTCTCTCTTGAAGTCTACTATCCCTACATACTTTTTCTTATATTATTACTGCATATGCCCTTTCGTTGAGCAATACCTTCTCTGAAATTTGCCTAGAACAAAACCAAACCAAAACTCAAATCCCTTCCCTCCCTGGGAGTAATTAGAGCTAACGCTTAGCAACAGTTACATCACCTCTGCTGCTCCTGGCGCACAGTGGGCACCTGCAGAAGTTCCAGCTACTAACCACAACCACGTACACTAAAGGGAATCATGCTGGTTGAATTACCCAAAAGGGTGACTCGGTTTTCTTCAAGTCTAGCTACTCACTACTACATACAGCCATATCCTCCACTTCTCAGTCTACACCAGAAGATAAGGTGGATTGCTTATGTTACAATATTTCTGCAGAGTGGTTCAGGAACTTCTACCACTGCTCAGATTGAATAGGAAACCGCATTCAGCCTTGATTATATATAAAAATGAGCTCAATATGGTATCAACTCACTCTCTTTCTTAAAAATCTGATGACCAACATTCAGACTAACTACAAGACTGGAAAAATGCACAGATTTATCTTTCTGCACAAAGACTGACTGGTGAGAAATTCTCTCTCCCATGTCAGCTAATTCCTGCACTTGTGACAGAGTCAGCACTGACAAAAACAATATAAAGTAAGAGAGAACACAAAGTGAGGCACAGTTCGTGTACAAAAATTAGTTTATTCTATAACCATCATATGAAATATCTTCAAAAACAAAGTTGCCTGAGAGCAGGATACACCCTGACTCTGCAGCCTTTTCCAATTGCCTTCTGAAACAGGGCATCCTCCAGGTAATCATGAAACAAGACATGAAATAATTCCTGTTAAGAGCTGGTACTCCTAGCTGAGACTGCAAGAAATACCATAAAAACTAAAATCTTAATCACCAGACTCTTGCCATTTGCATTAGCAAAATTAATGCCATATAAAATACGCAGTGTTCAGGAACTCAACAGTGAGGTTTCTTAGGAAAGATGCTGTAGACAAATACTGGGGTAGCATCTTTTTCATATATAAACACACATACACACACATATATGAATTACATACATATGCAATTAAACATATAGAAATTTTTATTTTCTAGAATACAGTGTACCCTTATACATTGTATTCATATACACTGTGCACATATAAATCATATGAGGGTTAAATATTTTATGTACATAAGACACATACCTATTTTTTAAAAGAAGTTTAAGACAATTCCAGCCTGTAACACAACTTAAATCATGCGCTGAATCCTGAGTGGTTGGTGGCTTAGTAAATCGGTAAATTAACTCAAGTGAAAAGAAAAGTCAATTCCAGTTCATCTCTGTTCCAGTTGCTGACCTTATCCTTAATGACAACTATGAATTTCAACTGTATTATCCTTGCAATTCTATTAAAACAGGATAAGAATGCAATTCCTTCAGACAGAGTTTGACATTCAGATGTCCCAGGTACCACAGCACAGACACCAAATTTCTATTTTGTACCAAGTCCTTTCAGGCTGTGAACAGGGTGAGTACAGTAGGCATACACTCCAGCAAGATCTCAGGAAGGACAGCTGGAAGAAGCAGATGATAGATAGCCCTAAACTGCTCTTGTTGATAGATTTCAGCCCCTTGTCTGAACATAGGAGAACAGCAGAAGTTTGTCTCAAGACAGTGAATCTCAGTCATAAGTCACTGATTTAGGCAGGACAGAAAGATTTCAGACAACTCCAAAGATAAAACCTAAAGCTTTTCCTTCTTATATACAAAAATAGTAAATAAAAAAGGTAAGTTTAAAAAGCCTGAATGCACCGTTCAAACTCACATTATAGGTTACCATGAGACCTGAGCTTTCACCTTCAGCAATTTTCCACCATTTTGCAAATGCAAAGGCCCAGCTCACAAATACCAGACATTAAAGTACACAGAACTGCTCAATGAATTTTAAGTAACCTATGTGTAAACAAAAAAAAATTTTTTTACACAGCACAGAAATTGAGCTCATAGAATTTGCTCAGAGTAAACAAACCAAATAGAGGAAAGCAAACAAGTTACAGCTTTATAGTTAGAAATAACCTGGTTTCTCCCATCACCTTAAATGTCCTTAACCACTATATAATCTCTCATGACTGAAGAACTTGAGTCACCATACATTAATATCACCATGCTCAAACACAGAACTATACTTGTGAAAAACTTCATGTCACCCCTATTTTAACAACTGGTTTGTTCTTATGTTGAGCCACCTCATTAAACATTCTCAAACCCTGGCCAGTGACATTTGTAAAGGCAGTATTGAGCTTTGAGAGCTTCGCACCTCTTTGCAAATATATTTACAGCTTTCAGCAACATATGGCACATTTTGTGTGAATCACAAATGTCTGCCCACCACATTTCAAGGAGGATGAAATTCTACTGGAATTGATGAAAAGTGTAAGAGAATTAAGAATATGAAGTTTGGGTTCAATCCCGGAACAGATTTAGTAGTTGTGGCTTTCGGAAATTAAATACTCACTATTTCACTGATTTTTGGCAACATTTTTAGCCTTGTGTGCTGCTTTTGACTGGAGTAGAATTAGTTTTTTCCACAGTAGGTAGAATGGGGTTATTTTTTGGATTTGTACTGCAAACAGTGTTGGTAACACAGGGATGTTTAAGTTACTGCTGAGCATGGTTTGCACAGAGTTAAGGCCTTTCCTGCCTCTCACCCCACCCTACCAGTGAGTGGGCTGGGAGTGCAAAAGGAGTTGGGAGGGGGAACAGCCAGGACAGCTGACCCCAAGTGACCAAAGAGATATTCCAAACCAGATGGCATCATGCTCAGCATATAAAGCTACGTGACCAAGAAGGAAGAGGGGACATTTGCAGTGATGGTCTTTGTCTTCCCAAGTCACTACCATGCATTATGGAGCCCTGCTCTCCTGGGCATGGCTGAACACCTGCCTGCCCATGCGGAGTGGTGAATTAGCTCCTTGGTTTGCTTTAGTTGTGTGCACAGCTTTTTTCTTTACCTATTAAACTATCTTCTATCTCTACACAGGAGGTTTTTTCACTTTTACTCTTCTGATTCTCTCCCCTATTCCACCGAGGTGGAGTGAGTGAATGGCTACGTGGTGCTCTACTTGCCAGCTGGGGTTAAGCCAGATTTAAAAGTTAGAATAGTTAATACAAGCATTAATCTCCCAAATACATACTGAACATCCCTATGAATTTATATTTAATCTTGAAAAAAATACTTTAATGTAGATTTGAGCCTTCCTGCTG
>NW_008237231.1:1414321-1424617 GCF_000691975.1 Corvus brachyrhynchos | reverse complement strand
GACTATGTCATTTAGAAGCACTGCATTGCTCAGATGAGTAACTGAAAAGAAGAGCTAATAATTCTTTAGCTGTAAAGTCTTTAGACACAGTTATATGTGCAGAAAAATTGCTTTTGCTAATTTTTTTTTAATTTCCAGATTCCTTATTACCTTCAGACTTGAGAGAGAGGAAGCAGCAGTACAAGTACTATTCCTCCACTTTAAATGCTTAACTCCTTGCCATTAATGCCCCTTTATCTCACTGGGTGCGTACCTGCAGAGTAACCATAACCCATCAGGAATTAGGTAACGAAGTCACCCGTTCAAGAGAGGAGGAATGCTGCAGCATTCTGTTCCTGAAAAAAGCTAAAGCACAGCAGAGAGAGATGAGACACAAGGAAGCGCGGATGTCTCCTGCCAGGGTAGCTCGACCCCTTTAGCGGCAGAGGGCAAGTGCCAGTTTCAGCCCTTACAGCCCGGGCCCTGAGGCAGCAGCCGTGAGTCACTGGGCAAAGCCCCAGCCCTGCCCACTGGAGCCTCTCACTGCAGCAGTAGCCTGCAGCCACGACAGCACAGCTCCCACAGCCCATGCCGCTCCTGCCTCCCACCACTTGCTGCATCAACTTGCTAGCCAGCATCTTGCACGAGCAGGAAACGTATCCTTTCCCAGATTCCCTCCTAAGGTCCAGAAAGGCAGAAAATCATAACGTGAACTAAAATCTCTTCCAATGTACTTCACGTCGTTTTTTTCAAGAAAATATCTGAGGAATTGCCAGGTTCTGTAGATATTACAGTCCAGAAGTTCCAATATCAGAGAACAGACTGGGAGGCAAAGGAAATCAGAGATGCCTGAACTGACACACAGGCAAGGAATTAATCTAGCTGAAGACCCACAGAAGCAGGACAAGTGTGATCAGTTTTCAACTACATCAATTACCTCCTACCCCAACACCAGCACAGTGTGGATGCCAGGACAGCTCTATCCATTTCGGAGACCACAGCACACATGCTACATTAAGTTGAGTATGTAACAACAGCATAATTTGAAATACCTTTTAACTATTATTCCACTAATTAAGAAAAAAAAAGAAAACAACATGCCAACACTTAACATTTCAATGAGATGCTCACGCTTGGTAAAAGACTCAAGCAAAAATTACATTCCAATTCTCCAATGTTTTTCCACTAGAAGAATTTAATGTTTCTCATACCACTATTTACTGGTTAGTCTCTTTTTGATTTAACCAGTAAATATTCCATTATAACTGTCTTGGTTTTAATCACTAGCAGCTATTCCACATTACATCATTAAATGTTTTAGAAGAGCATTATTGCTTGTAAGTGCTTAAAAAGTTTTCAAAGGAAAAATAAAATATGCATGCTATTTTTCCAAGCATAAAAGAAGATTAACAGTAACAGAGAAATTTCAAGATTGATTATCTTGAAATTACCCACTGAAAAATTCATCTGTATTAAAAAGAATAAAATACTCCTTGAAAATGTAGAGAAGTCAAAGTAATTTATGTTTTAAATTTCCCATGTTTAAAAGGGATTGTGAAAGTAGACCCACAAGAACAAAACTGGTTAATGAAAACATAACATTTCCTTGGCTTAGAGCAAAAGCTGATCTTGCAAACAAAGAGAGAAAAATTACCTGCAGATCTGGTACATAAAATTTTTCTCTTTCTTTTAAGGCTTGCCTTGTTAAGATAATTATAACACTTGAACCAACAAGAAGCAGAAATTTGACTGAAGTTCACTCAGTCAAAACATACAACCTTCAACTCCCACACCGTCCTTTCCACAGCTAAGGAACTACGGGATGCCTTCCAAACTACTTTTGCTAACATTCAGAAACAAACTGTCCATAAGATAGAAGCTGCCTTAATCTGCGTTTGCACACTGCATTTTCAATTTATATCATGTCATTCACCTCCTCCATAACAGTATCACATTTTCTTCTCATATTCTTCTCTGTGCTAAAAGAAAGTCTCTCTCGCAGGCCAAAGGAATATTTGGTGGAATATCTTTATTCTCCGCTGCTGTCCTCTTATTATGTCCCCTGTTGTCTTTATTCTTCAATCCCATACCCAGCTCTTCAATACAACGTGAACAAATGAGTTAAACCACTAGAAAAAGTAACAAGTAGTGGTGGGTTTTTAACCTCTTCATCTCTCCAGATCTAAAAAAAATGCCTTTTGGAAGGTGCACTTATACAAAATTCAATTTTTACATTCAATACAGGAATGACTAAGTAACACAACATGGTTATAATATCCGGGGAAGTCAGACCAGATGACCACTTCCTTTTACATCTATAAAATGCAACTGCTGTAGCACTAAAAAGCTGTAGAAAAAGAAACCACGTATTAGTAGAGTATTCAATATTCAAAACTGTGGTAGTGAGCAACACACTAACACATATTCAAATATCAGTGCAAAAGAAGCGCTGTAAGGTTTTACAAAACATGATGTTAAGAGAGACAGGAACTTGCAGACAGTATCCTGTGGGCTCCCCAGGGGTCAGGTTCTAAAGATGCTCCACGGATTTGTCACACCCATACAAAACTACTGCCTTTCAGCTCAGGTTTCTCACCTTATTCTTTCTCCCCTCAATCCCCTCTTGACATTAGTCCCAATAGCTTCTGTGACAGCTACTTACAAAGCTTTCCTTCACAATGTGCCTCCATCTTCAAACACTGTTTCTAAACTGGTGTAAGAACTACATGTGCTAGAAACTCCCACTCAAAATTTGTGTCCCAAAGCTGGAGTATTTCTTTTCAATCCACTGATCAAAATACATTTTGCATTAACACTCACTAACCTACCACAGCCTATCATTGATAGCACCTCCTGATTTCTGCTACTGGTCCTCATTTTCCTGTTACCACATCATTCTGGCACATAGCATGCATCTAAATATATTCCCAATGGTATACTTATTTTTAAAAAGTTTCATCTTTTTGTGACCAACAAAAAAATAAGTCGATGAACAAGAACCTATTTGTACTTTTCAGACAACATTCTTGGGAAAACTACTGGCACAACAGCTAGAGAAAGTAACAAATTATTATAGCCCACAGCTGTTAAAAAACAAATAAAAACCCCTAGTATTTTATCTGAGACTGTAATATTCTTCCACAAATGCCAATTAAAACACCATGAAAACAACGACTCAAAAGTTCTAACTTTTAGTCTGCAATTATGCTTCCCATCTATATGTCATAAGAGTCTCAAATTTGAACCTGAAGTGAAAACCTCAAGAAACAGGACATGAGAAAACATAGTGAAAAAACCTGTCTTGCAAATACAGTACTCATCCGTGAGCCAGGACACATAAACTTTCATGGGACTCCTTGTAAGTTGCCCTCTTTCCATACTCAATCTCACACCAAGTAGACATCACAGAAAACGATAGCAACAGTCCACAGGGAGTTCTTTAGCAGAAATGATGTAATTCTGCTAATATACATTTTAGTACTATCGGCTTGCTCTTCTCTCCCCTTCCATTAAAAAAAAAAAAGAAAACAAAAAATCAATTTGGGACTAACATTGGGATTTGTGGCTTCCCCAGAAGGACCCCTGCTTTGCATTAATGAGACCTGAAGTAGTCAAACACAAGAGTAACACCCAGAAGTACAGACACAGAACTCAGACTAGAATTGTTTGTATTTACAGGGGAGAAACAGTGACTGCAAAAACAGTATTCTTCCCAGAAGTAAGAGGTATATGCATGACATGTATATGCATACAGACCTATGGAGACAAACACATACTGTCATTTTATGCTCTGCAATATGTGGTCTCTGTTGCAAAGCTGGTGTAAAGCTGCTACCACACAGCTGCTGTTTTGTGACTCTCCCACTCTGACTCAGGTAAGAGTCAACAAAAACAAAACATCAACCAATATTAATTTTGCTCAATGTGGAGATTATGGAAACAAGAAAGGCACTTTCAGCAACTCCAGTTCAAAATGAACGGTGCCAGTACTAGCTATTTCAAATAGGTATCGTTTTGTGTTCCCCTCCCAGAGCACTCATAGCAAGATCTGCATTGCTCAAGTACCTCAGACACACTCCTCTTCTACTCTGCTAGCAGCTAAAACAAATTTTAAAAACCACAATACTAGTGGTTTCGTGGCTTGACATTGGCTTTTCTTCTCCAGTGGCCCATGTGCACAGTCTCTCTGCAAGAAGCATAGTCAATATTACCACAGAAAAATACCATGAAAGAAAGTTTTAAAAAATGCTTTGTGGTCTTGGGGGACAAATCTGAGGGAAATTATACTGCCATTTAGCTCCTCAAAAAGATACCCATGTCATTTTGTTTTCCCATGAGTTTTCCCACTCAAGGACACCCATCTGTATGCTGTTCTGAGGGATTTACTAATGCACCCCATTTTCTTCAGGCATGTTTGCCAGCCATCTCTCTTCTCAAGCACAACCCTCTTACTTCACAGAGGTCCATACAGAACATATGGGCCATAAGGAGCAGGCAAAGCAGTTTATCTTGATCCAGTGAGCATCAGCTAGATGAAGATTTCTGCCAAGAGGAACAAATACACACATAGATCGGGCAAAGGAGAGAAACCACTCTGCATTGAAATAAGTGGAAAACGACCACAGGAACAGCGTGGTAATGAAGAATGAGAAGACCTCTAAGAATTCCCCACCAGGCTAGCCCAAAGACATTTATAGTTAATTTGTTTAATTATTTAGGGAAATAATGCTAGAGGCTGCAGTCTTAATTGGTTTAATTTCCTTTCACTCATTCAAAGTAACACTCCTTTCAGAGAATTTTATCCCCACAGGATGCAGCTGTTGCTTTATCCAAGATGGGGAGCAGAGAGACCAGGCTCCAGAAGGTGAGAGACTCCATCGGAGTTGGGATGCCAACAGTAGAACTCCTCACAGCTGGGACAAACCACAGTCTCACAGAAGCACGGAATATCTGCTCCATGCAACCAAGCAGATTTCCTAGCTCCTGGTCAGTCAGTAGGTCACTATTCCCAAACAACATACTGCACACATTTTTCCTTTTTAAAATGGCCATTAAATTACGATCTGCAGAATGTCAGTAATACTGTAATGAATTACTCCAGGATTCACTTTGGCTAACAGCTGATGAATCATCACCCACAAATTTTATTTTCAAATTATCAAACGATTCCATCTGAAAATTACACAGCTCAGACACAAATTTAGAAATGTGACTCAAAATATTGTTTAAAATGTGCATGGGTAGTTTGTTAAGCAATGCTTACAGTAGCAGATGTCTGCATCAGAGAAGACACTATACAATAAAGAATAATTCTCATCATTTTAACTGCGCTGACAGATAGTCAGAAGACTCCAGATACATACTTCTTAGTTGGTCTGCATTATCACTATTTCAGGAAGCAGCATTTCCTTTAAAAATTTGTGTTGTATAATTTCTAGTAGTATTTCACAATTTTAGCATTCAACTTCTAGAACATTTATCCAAGATTATGTCATAGTTATAAATACTTCCAATGCCATCGCTCAGCAACCATTCAGGGACTAATGACTTTAAAGGAAACTGTGACATTTTAATAATTTACAAATCCTACGGATTCAGAGAATATTGATTAAAACTAGGCAGATTTAATGCGGAGTATTTTGCTCATTCACCCTTACCTATGAAACTGCTGCAATATATTAAACAAAGCTATAAATCAGCGATAAAGAACAATTAAAACTGAGGGTATTAATGCATGCTTGAGCAACCTACTAGAAGTAATTAATTTAATAAGATTTTAGTGAATTATTTCAAGTCATACAGTACTCTAACATTTCTTGACATACAAGACCACGCATCTCTCTGAGTCATTTTGGGTCTATTCAATTGCGAGATAAAGCACATGCCTCATTTCAGCCTGAATTTGCACCAGATGCTGAAACCTGACCATGTAAGTAATAGTCCAGCCTGCTCAGAGCACTCTGTACAGCACGAACCATCAATGACCTGCAGAGATTATATAATCACAGAATCTGCTGAGCTGGAAGGGACCCTCAAGGATCAGAGTCCAAATCCTGGCCCTGCACAGGACCATCCCCAAGAGTCACACCATGTGCCCGAGAGCATTGTCCGAACACTTCTTGAACTCTGCCAGGCTGGTGCAGTGACCACGTCCCTGGGGGGCCTGTTCCAGTATCCAACCACCATCTGGGTGAAGAACCTTTTCCTAATATCCAACCTAATAAACCTCCCCTGACACAGATTCAGGCCATTCCTTCGGATCCTGTCACTGGGCACCACAGAGAAGAGATCAGCATCTGCCCCTCTGCTTCCCCTCACAAGGAAGCTGTAACTGCAATGAGGTCTCTCCTCAGTCTCCTCCAGGCTGAACACACCAAGTGACCTCAGCCACTTCCTATACAGCTTCTCCAGACCCTTCACCATCTTCATTGCCCTCCTTTGGACACTCTCCAATAGCTTAATATCTTTCTTATATTGTGGCACCCAAAACTGCCCCCAGCACTCGAGGTGAGGCCGCCCCAGTGCAGAGCAGAGTGGGACAATCCCCTCCCTTGCCCAGCTGGTGATGCTGTGCCTGGTGCCCCCAGGACAGGGTTGGCCCTCCTGGCTGCCAGGGCACTGCTGACTCGTGTACAACTTGCCAATGACCAGGACCCCCAGGTCCCTTTCCGCAGCTCTGCTCTCCAGCATCTCATTCCCCATCTCTCCATACATCCAGGGTTGCCCCACCCCAGGTGCAGAATCCAGCACTTTCCCTTCTTGAACTTCATCTGGTTGGTGATTGCCCAGTCCTCCAATTTGTCCAGGTCTCTCTGCACGGCCTCCCTGCCTTCAAAGGAGTCAGCAGCTCCTCCCAATTTTGTACCATCTGGGAACTTGCTTAGTGTCCCTTCTAGTCCAGGTTCAAAACTCAGATTGTTAAACACGAGTTTCAAAGTGCTTCAGTGAAGTCAGCCACAGAAACACGCTGCCAAACAGCCTCCTCTCCTTAGACAGTAAATGATGTGGTACTGCAGCAGGTCCCGCAGAGTGAAGGCAACTTGTGAGGCTGTTTCAGGTGGCATAACTCATGGCTTCAGTAACTGAAACAAAAAGGAGGCACTGCCTAGTTCAGAAGTGTGCTGCAGTGGCTACTAACTTGTCAACATCCCTTGCTCTAGATGGTAACCAGTACATTCCAGCCAGCTGGAAAACCAGTGACTTGTGAGTAACTCCCACCAGACGTCCTTCCTGGCTCAAATAAAGCTCCTTTCAAATATCTTTAACAGAAATGTTCAAAGCAGGCTTCCGACTCATCTACCATCTTTCTACCTGTGATTCCTATTTACTAGAGTAACAAACACCAAGAGGATGTATTGTATCAAAAGTACCATCATTCACAGAGGTTCAAAAGCACCCCAACATGTCAAATTTTCCACAGAAGCAAAGCCCCGCACATCAGAGTTATGTACGCCATAGCCAATGATACAGGAAGCTATTATCTGTGACAAGGGCAGATAAATAAAATTCATAAATATTCATAAAACCCTCATATTTTTATTCAACATGATTAAAGTATTTAGGATGACTCTCTTGAGCAGATATCCTTTAAGAGATAAACAGCAGCCATTTATTTTAATTACACAGCTTACCAGTAACTCAGAGACTTCTAATTGTAGATTTTTTAAATTAACCTAAGCATCACAGGGATTAGCACAAATACCTGGAGTGCTGTCTTATAGGTACAAGAAACCTAAATACTCACAGTGAATTCTTCATAAACTACAGAAGTTCTTAGTAAGCTGGTAACAATGCAATTGAAATAGAAATCTTCAGAGAGAAATCTGAATATGTATGTAGAGCCAACAGAAAGGTGCTAAAGCAGCTAACCTGAGAAAGCAACAGACTAAAACAACGACTGATCTACGGAGATGGAGTTTAATGTAGGTAATGGGTTTTTACAAGGGACTGCCTGAAAAGCCTCTGTTGCACAGTTTAATCTAGCAAGCCAAGTAATGAATATTCTACTCAAAAATAGTAGAGCCAGGGGAATGAACTTTTCTGCAAATCCAAAAAGCAAAAGTTGTCCAAGAACACAATGAAATTGTTTTGGTCTGTCCTTTTTGTAGCTCACAGAAGCACTCCTGAATAACAAGACTTTTAAAAACTACATAGAACGTAAAAATGGACATCATAAGCATCCTTAAAAAATGAGTTTTAGGTGTATTGAAGTTATTGAAATTGCATTGAAAGAAAATGGGATTTCTTTAAAATTTTCCATTCACTTTGTAGAATGTGTTCTGTGGTGGCTGTTCTGCATAAAGAGGCTTGAGGTACTGCCAGCAGGTTTCATCTCCATTCATGGCTGATAATTTTTTCTAACACTGGAATCTTGAAGCACTTTAGCTAACACCCAAATGTAAGCCTAGTTCACTTGTATGCAAATATTTCGCTCTTCATATAAATCATTGCTTGCTGTAATTCAACTAGAAATACATAAGCACTCTCTTACTGGGCTGAGAACCTAAAGCACTTACATTCTTTAGGAAGGAGATTTTATGGTACATAATGCATCACAGTATTGACTTTTATTTAACTTACAAATACATAACTTCTCTATTTTCTCTGCCAGACTAATAGCTTTGCAACATACCTCCAAGGAATAATGCTCTCTTTAGAGCCAGCGGGCTGCCCGGAGCAGCTTTCTTCTCTTGGACACAACACACTGCTATGGCAGGAGCAAAGCAGGCTACCCCTAAGGGAAATGCCACTACCTGAGCCAGGCAGCTTGCTGGCTTCTTCCATCCTTTGGGTATTTTTTATCTTGCTGTCCCCTGAAAAGCTTCAAGGAGACAAAGTCAACTGTTTAAAATACATCAATATGAAAGCATCAGAATAATAGCTAGTAAGAGGTGGCGAGAAGAACAAGAAGATGTTTCACACCAAAAAAAGCAGTATATAAACATAAGAGTGGTGAAAAGCTCTCTCACAACATGTAACAGGAGGAAAGAAATCCCATCCAGAAAAAAAAGACAATGTAAGAGAAGCAATCTAGATAGATCACATCTCTGAAAATTAATTTCGATTTCTCTGGATTGCAACAGGCTTTCTTCTCAACATCACAGAAGAAAATTCCAGGGGACTATGTCCTCATTTTGGTGCATATTAAATGACATTTCCTTGATCTATGTAATGTGCAATGCCCACATTACAAAGAGCTACCCCTCTTTGCTCCTTGGTTTAGACTCGTGCATCATCGGTAGTTACAGAGATTTACCTTTGTCTCTTCTTTCCTGCTTTTATCAGTATGTACATATCCAGGTCATAACGTGTCAGTTTACAGTGTTTATTTTATGTGTTTGAGAAGTAAAGAAAATGTCATTGTATGTAATAATAATGGATTTTAAGGCAAGCCAGGTAGCTCAGACAGAATCACGGCATATAAAATAATTTCCTTCCATAGTCACAATATTCAAACAGCAGGCTCTTCAAGAGTCCAGATTAACTCCAAGCAATCTGGAAGTACTACTCAAGGCAGCCCCCTGTATGCTTTTGCTTGTTGTAGTGTTCCAAGCAGTGATTGTTGAATATACTTGAGACGTTTTAGGAGTCCATAAAACAAGGGATGGGGGAGCAGGGAGGAAGCCAGAGCAATCCTAAGAACTCAGTAACATAGTATTTACCATGCTAAAACAGAAAATTCAAGAGCAGAGGAGAAGTCTGACAGTATGTGATATGTTTGACAAGTTGACTAAAATTAAAGTATAAACAAAACCAAGAAAAAATATTATAGGTTTAATCTTAGTTCTTAAAATAAATAATGATAGAAGTTGAACAAGTATAGCCTTTGAATTAGCAAATGCAAAAAGCAATTTCATAAAATTAGCATTAGAAACAAAGTTTGTAACCAGGGAGTACTTATAGTCTTTGCAACATCAATACTGCTAATACTGTTAAATGCACTTTAAAAGAGTAATTTCCATAATGTTAACACAACAGCTAAATACTGCCTATCTGCTAATGGCTCTATGCATATAGCTGACCTTCTTTTTATGCGTAAGAACACTGTACTTATCTAAATAAGTCCCATGAGTTATACCACCAGCTAAAAATCCTGACATATCGAAGTAAAATTCAAAAATAGAACAGCCAGTGACTACCTCTTAAAAAAATGAGCTAGGAAGCTCAACAAAATTGCAATATCTGCCAAGGTCTTTCACCTTATCCAAGGTTTCTCCTTTTATACAGCAATGCAGAGAACGAATTTTTCTTTCATATGTGTTGTCACAAAATGACAGAGTACAAATGTAGCCAAGGGACACACCAAGAAAGGGAAAG
>NW_008237231.1:1411556-1414231 GCF_000691975.1 Corvus brachyrhynchos | reverse complement strand
AAGAGTGAAACTGAGCCACAAGTCACACTGTTAGAAGGATTAACACTAGATGTGTCATACTTCACACCATAACCTCTTCCACTCTTAGGCTGGGTACCATGTACATTTATCAAAAACTGTTCTACGAAAATCCTGCAAATCCCCTTCTAGTTCATCATCAGTGTAAATAAACCCTACTCTTTTTTACCAGTTCCTTTCCCTTGGTACAAAGATGGATGAGCCAACTCCACCTGTAATCAAAGGTCAGGGCACTACAACATCACAGAGGATACTAAGAGTCAGCCTAACACCTCCCCTTGCTCCTTCTTCCATTGGAGGGACTAGGGTAGAGACAGAGATGAGGAAGCAATGGTGCCTCTAACAACAGCAATTCAAAGACTGAAACTGAACTCAATGTTTCCATTTACAAAAAATTTCCTGAAGCTCAGTAATTACAGCAGGACTGCTTTGCTGTCAACGAGAAGCCTAAAGCAAGAATAGTGAAATTTCAAAATCAATTACACATATTAAAAGCATAAATGCAAACTAAATTCAATCTTTGTGGGCATATTCATAAACCCCCAATTAGATGACCACATACCAGTGTTTGCAAAGGACTCCTACCTTATTGAGCACGCAGAACAGATTTTTTAAAAAACTCTCCTAACTGATGCAGCCTTTCATACTATTAATCAATGCACTGCCTCATCCTAGAAATGCAGTGAACTGGTTCCTGAGTCCTCCCTAGAAGGACACTGCAACACACAGCAACAGGAAAACTGCATTCGCACTGCTCAGTGCTTCTCACACCCCAGAATACTACTTCTTTAAATATGAAGTGATCCATCTTAATGCAATAATAATCACCTCAGAACTTCTATCCAGAAAATAAAGAAATGGGAAAAAATATAAAAACTGTTGCACATTATCAATTTTGTCTTAACATCCAGAAAATGAGATGCTGAGATACATGAAATAAAAAATGCACAATGCCCAAGTCTTTTTGTGTGATTTCTACTATGTTGCATTTCTATAACAAAACTTTAAAAGTTAATATGGTTAGTGATAGAAACCTTTATTCTCTTATTCTTACTAAAAATAGAATCCTTATATTTAAAGCATTCCACAATTTGTCTGTAATTTCCACAGTATAATATGGTAATAAACCCCACACTACTGTATGCATTGACCAAGTTAAACAGAGTACGCTCTGTATTTTTACTTACTAAAAACCACTTATTTCACTACCACTGGCATTTTTGTAGGAGTTTATTTAAATATAATTTAAGTTCTTAATGATACAGATCTTCAAACTTTACATTATTTTTGTTCTCAGCTGCTCAGAAGAGTAACTAAATATTTTGTTATTATGTGCCCATATAGATGAGCTTTTAGGTGATACAAGGTCTTCCACACTTGCACACCAAACATGAACTACTAACCCTTACTGCAGTTAATCCACATGGTATCACAGAAAATAACATCTGAGTTGCCTGAACATAAACTAACGTATAAATGTTTAATGCTGGAAAACTCTTAAAAGTTACCCAGTGTGGTTACAAATTACTTTCTAAATCACTCATACTTTTAACAAAATTTCTCCTGTTCATTCTTTCACCTCAAACTTTCACCTTTTACCACCTCCTGAACAAAACTTTCCAACATATTAAAAACAGCATGAAATTGTCTGTGTATTTCAGCATGCAAAATTGGGGAAGCAATAAGAAAGCCATGAGATGATCATTCTTTAAATAAGGCACAGATCTTTTACTCCACTTTGTTTTCAAAACACAAAATTCTTTTCTACACAAACCTGAAATTTACTAATCAATATAAGCAACTGCCAGGCAGTGGCCATGCCTGGGCAGAACCACTCAGGCGTAGAGTAACAGGAACAGGAAGTTAACTCTGTTTCCACAGCTCTCAGATGAGACTGCAACCTGTGTCAGCCTCCTCACAGCAGAGCGGAGAGTGCACGCAGCAGTCAGATTACTATGCAACTGCTCATCTTTGACAATCATAGCTGATAAAACTAGTTCACACACTTCACTACATACTAAAGGAAAGATGCTGCTTATTAATGCGTCTAGTGGGCTGACTCGCTGCAAGGTCATGGTAAGTGCCCTGTGCTGTTAAGTAACAGCCCAGAAAAAGAAAGATTTTAAATACCAGTTGGAAAAATAAATACTTTGCTTAACAGGAGGTTTCCCTTGAATGCATCTAAATTCAGAAAAACACCTTGCCAAACTAGATGGCTATTTCACTTGTATCTTTTTACCACAGAAATACAGTTGCTGGATAGCAAAGGATATACCAAAAAAAAATTTAAAAATCACAATATGCACATACCAAATCTGCTTTACAGAAATTACAAAAAAATTTTAAAAAAACCAAAACCACCCTTACTGTAACACTGTACCTAAAGATTAAAAGAAATAAATATTTCTCAGAATGCCAAGGACAAAGAAATCCAAGTTATAAAGCTACTTGCCAAGGAAATGAAAGATTTACATGAATACTTTCAATAAACCATTATAACCATGCTTTACAAGAAACTTGCACTTCCTCTCTCTGTTTGATACTGGCTCAATTTTTAGTAAAACTGGTCCTGTTGAAATCTAAAGTCATTGCTTGAAGGTTACATTCTTGTAAAGATCATTCTGCTGTGATTTCTGTCGGGAAGTGGCTCATCGTGT
>NW_008237231.1:1365483-1411474 GCF_000691975.1 Corvus brachyrhynchos | reverse complement strand
CAAGCAAATTAGGAAGTGATAAGAATTAAAACTGTCAAAATTTCCCAGGTTTTCAAGTCACATTATTCATAAATTAAAGCAAGTACAAGGATATTCATTTTGCAAGTAAAAGTACTTTATGCTAACTGCATAAAATGATAAAAGCTAAGTCACACCACTTATCTTTTGGGAGTATTTATGACACCTGATATATATGCACAACGCATCCAACTTCAAGCGAGTATTCTGCTAAGAGCAGAATTTCCTCTTTTCTTCTCGTCCTTCCTTGGAGCAAGTCCAATAAAAAATGATTAAGATTCATGAGCCTTACTATAAAGCGCACTTACCGGTGCTGGATTGTCTTTAGCTTCCACACCAAAAACATCCCGTTGTTTCACTGTCAGCAAATCAAGACCTTCAGTATCATTGTCATCATCATCATCATCATCATCTTCAAAGAACTGCATGGAGTCCGAATTTGGTACCCTGCTAGGTACATGAACTTCTTTTTCCTCCTCCTCCTCAGACAGCTCTTTCAATTCATCCTCAGACTCACCACTCTCCTCAGCACTTCCACTGGAAGCAGAACATTCCTCCGTTTCTTTTCTTCTCTGCTTTTCCTTTGTTCTGTTAACAGATGTTTTTCCACTGAGATTAGTTCCACACTTCTCCACTGTTTCCTCGTTTACCAAGGTGAGGGTATTTTCATTTTGCTCTGTCTCCTCCAAGTGGTCTGTCCCATTGGCTGCCTCCAGCTGTTTCCGAACTCTTTGAAGAAATCTCACACGAGGTGCCATTGCAAGACCAAGAGATCTAAAGCATGGAATTAAACAAATAAATTAATTTAAAAGGGAGATACACAACTTTTGGCTGAATTAGAAGCCCTCCTTGATGGCTCAAGTGATTCAGTTTCAATTATGACAATTCATATTGATACATTTTGATCAACACATTTAGAAAAATCTAGCATGAAAAATACATGTGAACACTGGAAGAGGAAGGAAAATGAAATAACTGAGAACTCTCAATTACAAGCTTCCCAGGAAGGAAAACAAACTTAGAAGCTGATAAATTGTAGATAAGAGCCAATTAGTTATCTGTGATTCACAATAAAACACATGGAAAAAACACCAATGTAATCTGGTATTGAAAATACATGGATTTAATGTCAAGAACTGAGATAACACTGATCTGTCAGATGTCCTTCACTACTGGAAGCACACCTGGAGCACTATCCCCCCTGACTTCACAGTGACTGAGAGATCAGGAAAACAAACATGGTATGGATGAATGACTAACTGCAGAAAAAGCTAGGGAATCGTCAGAAAAAGCTAGGGAAATACATTTCTACCTTCAAGTCAATTTCACCTGCTCCTACCTTTCTACAGCAAGGCTTTACCTCCATGGCATATGTAACTAACAGAGCCAGTAACTATTGTTTTACCCAGTTATTCATGAAAATTCAAAGTTATACTCATAAGCATTACATGAAGGGACAAAAATTGCAGAAAGAGCAAGAAATCCTGTCTAGCAACAATACTGGAGAGCACTGTGTGGGAACAGATACCTTGACTCCAACAGCCCATTTGACTTCAGTAAACTTTGTCATTGTCCATCGTTATTACACCCCACTCTGACAAATCCAAATTTAAAAAAAAAGCAACGCTTCCAGAGTTCATGAGCCTTCTCATTAGGTGAATAAAAAATGTGAGGTGACACTGGTACTGGTGCAAGGAAGACACAGAGAACCCATGATACAGAACTGAACACAGTACTTGGTGCTTGTACATACACTTAACAAAGGAATAAAGGATATAACCAACTACATTGGCTACAAATATACACAGGCACCCACACCTGTAAAAGACAAGCCTCTTTCAATTCAGAACATGCACAGCTATACACCACCTCTCCTCTCAATGATGTTCAAGTAGATAGCATTATTTCTTCTTTTCACTACACAGCCTCTGAGAGGAACCTGAGTTATAGCACAGGAGAAATATCTAATCCATACTACCTGGCAGAAATGTCATTATAAACAGTCCATGAAGCACCCAAAGATACTGCAGAGCAGCAAGAGTGCACTGTAGGCCCTGGAGACCCTTGAACTTTTAATAGTAGCCAGTGGGACAGGGTAGTCAAAAGGAGTACCCTGCTTAAATAACAAACAAAAAAGCCCCAAATGTAACCACACCTGTGGTTAAACAGGGCACTTTTGGTACCAGCCACAGGTTAAAACACTGAAAAGCAGACACAACCCCAAAAAGCAATCCACACTGTTAAGATAAAGAATAAATCTTCCAACAAATAAAGTTTATTTTTAATGTAAAAATTTTGGTTTAGTGTTTCTGATAATTCAGCACTGTTCCACATGCAACTAACAGCAGTAACAAAGAAAACAGAATTTTATGAAAAAGGATCAAAGGAAGTTCTTATCCAGTGTATTTTGCACATTTACTGACAGTGCATTGCTGAGAGGATAACTCAACACCGTTGGGAACTGAAATTGGAGCAACTAGCAATCTTAAACTTGTTTTACTGTTTGACAGCAAACACTAATTACCTTTGCAATGAAATGATGTGTTAAAGTTTGGCCTATTGACTAGCTGTAATGGAAATAACCAAACAGCAGATGTAATGTTTCACTGCGGCAGCTGGAAGCCATTCAAACCTGGAACTGAGCCTTAACACCAGGCACAGTAAAACACACATCAAGAGATTGCTGCATTCAATCTCTTCAGCAAGGGGATCGAAGTTGCAAAAATCCAATCCTTTGCAAGAGAAACGCTTTTTTGCTTGTCCAGATTTCACATTATTCTACATAAAGTATTGCTGTCAAGTGTTGACAAAGCACTGCAAGCAGCAATAATGTATGGCAACTACACAATCAAGTGTTCACTTCTCTTTCTCAAGCAGACACACACAAGGTATACAGGGTTGAAAACTCTGATTTTATCAGACCTTTTCTTCTACGCCTCCAGAGCTAGCATCAAAGATCAGAAACACACATGCAGAGAAAAGTCGGACAAGGTGAAAAACTAATCTCTGTTCAGCAAAAGTTACAAAACAGAGAGAAAGAGCAGCCCATGATGTGGACAAGACTACACCACAGATCTTTTTTTCATTCAAATATTAAATTCCACTTTCCAGACTGCTGTACTGCACTGATGTCTTACTTTAATAATTGAATAAAATTATTTGTCAGTCAGTCTTGGCAGATTTTTCTACACTGTTTAACAAGCCTACCAAAAAAACCAGTGCTATCAGAATTCAAAATACTTTTGAACCAAAAGAATTCAGACATAAGGGAGAGAGAAGGTCAAATTTATTCGGTAAGACAATAATAGTAGACAAGCTTAGCCAAAGTGTGTGCGAACAATCCCCCAATACTTTTAGTTACATAAATTCTCAAACAAATGTCAGCATTTTGGCTCATTATTGCCTCTTTTTCATAGTATATTCCAAATGGAGAAAAATCTGGGACAAACAATTGGGACATTCTACTACTGCTAAAAGCTTCCCCATATTTTAAGATTTGACAATTCCTTCAGAAACTATCTCTTAATCATTCGCAAAATCTATAGTTCAGTCATCCTGAAACAACTCAATGTATGAACCAGATTTCATAAACTAGAAAGGGTATAATTAGTTTTCAATAATTCATTAGATGCCACTCAGACTACAATCCTACTATGACTGAAGTTACAGCTATGTTTTTATTTTAGTGCTACCATTTCAGACACTCATCCGGAACAAGAAATGTGCAGGATTTTCTGATAAAGACAAAAAGCAGGTAAGTTATTTAGTGAGATTTCATAAACCCTAACAGACAACACTGAAAACACACTAACACTACAATGTAGTCCTCAGACTATGGTAACCTTTAAATGGCAACATAAATTCAGCTGACAAACCAAATAATCCTGTTTCATGTTTTGGTGAATGCAGTGACTTCTTAAGAGCAAGCTCTTCTAGAAAGACATTTGAAATCAGCTTCTAAAGGCAATACTGAAACCAAGGGAGTACTCTGCTACTACAAGTCAAAGTACAGCTGACAGTTCTACTCCTCAACTGAAACCAAGGTGGCCAGACATCAGCATTCCCTAACACTGATCAGGGAATGCAGAGTAACTAAACAAATGACCTACAATACTCAAGTACCTTTCTTAATTTAGTAACAAGTTCACAAGGACTTTCAGTAAATACGTTAAAAGAGTAAAACTGGAAAGAAATAACACTGTATGGCTTTAAGGAGAATATCACTTTTGTTTCTAGTGAATAATGAAGATCAAACATTAATAAACATTTTTTAATGCATTTAAATGAACGGTGTAACAGGCTTAAAATACTGCCTCCTCTAAGGTTTATTAATTGCGCTTATACAAGGCCTTGACTGTGTTTACATCAACATGGTTGCTTTACTTTGCCTCTACTTGAATGAGAGAAAAGCTGGACATCTCTCAACTCTTTAGAAAGATCAAATCTTAGACACTCGAAGCAAAATCTACCCTTGCAAAAAACAAATATAAGAACAGTAAAATCTTCATATTTTTAAGTGTGACAAATGCTCCTTATCTGCTCCTAAAAGATTTCTAGTCCTTTTTAAGATATGAGCCAGCTGTAAAGAATCTGAGGTCACATCTGCCGTACTGCTGCACAACAATTTTACACAAGTTACTGATTCAGCCCCACATTAACTTACTACATTCACTAAATATAGACATATTCCATTAGTGAACTTCTTCAGAATGATTTGAACACATAAAAACACAGCACAGAGATTATTTTTACTGTAGAACAGGTTCAGACAAAGATTTAAAATAGGTTGAAAAAGGTTAAATACTCCCAGAAGCTATTTCAAGAAAACAAATACGTATTACTTGCCTTGCAATATATGCTACATCCACATTTAACATTTAAAATGTTTTCAGAAGACAGTATGAGCAACCGTTTGAAAACAGGAGAACTCACATCAACTGAAATGACACAAATCCGAACTAACAGGCTTTCCAGATGGTCTGATTAATAACCAAAATGAACAGAGAAATTGCTTTTGCTGTGCTATTTACCAGCCAGCTTTATTCCTCTACATTAAGGAGCTCAAATGCCTGGTACTCCTATTAACAATAATGAGGGCCAAGCTATTGAGAAGCAAAGAGAAGGAGAACAAAGACGACATCATGATCGCAGTCTAATAATTTAGAAGACCAAGATGTGGTCTTCCTTACAAAAGGAAAAGGAAGCTCCACACTGCAGTTCCAAACCCTGGTGGCCCCTTGGTACCTGAGCCACCCTGACACCTGCTCAGAGGGCAATATAGCAGAGCACAAGCAACAAGGTTTTCTAGAGTGCATTTAAAACCCTTTCTCCAAGTTAGCTGGCTTAGCCAACTCTGATAGGCACTCTACTGCAACTGCTACTTACGCATATGCAAGTACATTCACTTCTAAAGTGAATGAAGGTCAATAGCCAGCTTGGCTGCAGAATGAGAAAAGATAGCTCAAGATCCTAGAAGAAATGAGGATGATGACTAAGAGAATAATGACCCTGGACTTTGAAAGAGGAGACTGCAGCTTATTCAGAAAGCTGTGTGGCAAAAGTTTACAGAAGTAGTTACAGAAGCTCAGGAAGGGACAGCTGGATCTCCAGGGGGCTGAGGGGGAGTTCAGTGAGAAACACCCAAACTCTGGAGGTGACTGGAGGGAATGCTGGGGTCTGTAGGAGCAATAACATACAAGGCTGAGATTAACCAGGTAACAGCATGAGAAATTTTAAGTCTTGTTACAGGTGCATGAAGACTGGAAACAACAGGGGAAAAGTAATTAGGAGCCATCTTTTTAGTTAGGAGATTGGCATGTAGAAAAGTAAGTATAAGGACAGCAAGAAGGAGAGCCAAGAACCAACAAAGGGATGACAAGATGTGGAAAGCCTGCAATGGGCACAGCCTGAGGACAAAACAGACAGCCCTGCACTCACTCACAGCAGCCAGAGCACGGTAACAAATGAACCTCCTGCCCTGACCATGCAGTAAGGGTCAGGCCAGGCATGGGGATGAGGGTGTAGTGGGTGCTTTCCCTGGATAGGGAAAGGACAGACAGATGTGGACAGATGGATCATGTCTTCTGCTACCACCCATTTCAGTCCTGACAGCACCTGCAGCTACCTACTGCTTTTTCATACTGATCTGCAAGCAAAACTATCTGGATACTAAGGTATGTGTATCAGACATTTTCCCAATAATTTGGCTTCAACTTGTTTTATTTATTCTCTGTGTACCAATAGAGGCAGAAACAGAAAAATATGCTGCATTTCTCCTGAAAGACATGACGACAGTCACAGAGGAAATTACCTTCCTTGGCAGCCCCTTGGAACTGTGACTAACTTGCCTACCCAGCACGCTCACCTGTTAAGATCTGCCCCTGGAGAACAGAGCGCATATATGCGCTAGCAGTTAGCGAAATAAAGTGCCTGAGAAGGAAAATATTTCAAAACACTGCCTCCTCTCCAGGAGACCAGACTAAGTAATTATTCCTTTTCACCCTGTTGTTTGTTTACATTTTCTTATGTTTCCAAAGCTGTCCTTTGCAATTAAAAGACAAATTTCTCTTTTTATTTTCTCCTTCATCAGACTTAAAGGCTGCCTATGTTAACACAAGGCCTACACAAGTCTTCCTCCAGCAAATTATTCTTGATAGCAATTTATAATGAGGATACTGGAGAGAATAGTAATGTACCATGGCTTAAAGGCGATCAATTACTAAAATAGATATGTGTTTATGTGTCTATATGCTCATATAGACATGCACACATATTTTTTATATTTTTTGTTTTGTATATATAAGATATATATATACATAATCTTATATAACACATTACAATGAAAAAGACTTGCTTTTCTGCAGACTCAGTCCATAGAGTTTAAGAGAATCTCAGTGCACAGACATGCCAAGCAGCAGAGCAATAGGGAATGTGGGCAACAGCCTGGAATGCAAACCTGACAGGGGCATTAAGCAGCCTATTTTTTCTGCAGGATTTTTAGTGGACTAACATCTACCAAGCTAGCAGTAAATCTCCACAGAAAGACTAAAGTACTTTTCAGAAAATGCACACAGAAGGTAAAGGGAAGAAAGGATTCTCATTTCAGGTTTTGCCGTAAGTTTGTGTGCAGAATGTAAACCAAGGTCGCTTCTCAATGCAAAATTCAAACACACCAGACTTTGAGGAACATTCATACAAAGGAAGATAACTGATCCATGTATCAGTGGCTGTGCACTGAATTGAAAGCTAGGGATCTGCAGGGTGTATTTAGGTAGACTAGCAGTCTGGAGAGAGGGGAAGAAGAGGGCCAACAAACTAGAACAGAATCTCCAAATTATCTCCCAGATTTATTACCCTCTGACTTTTGATTATACTGCCACATATTTCACAGCCTTGACTAAACCTCTCCTACTCTCCCCAAACAACTGACCGGTTTCTTGCATTTTATTACAGGAATGACATTAGTAGCTTTCCAAACCTGGGACTCGGAATTATTTTGAGGAAGGTCCAAATCCTGGCACACCTGAGAAGACCTGAGAAGAACAGAACTGTAGACTACTCTGTCTATAGATACTAGATGGCACACCATGCTGAAATCCAGAAAGAGGCAGTGGGGTTCTGAAAATTTAGCATTACCACCATCTGCTAGTTGGTTTCTTACACTGGTTGCATTTGTGTGATTATCCCTCTCAGCCCCAATCCTCTGCTGCTATTCCTTACATTCATAGCACAGTAAGATCTACAACAGATTTTAAAAACGCTGACAAACAACACAGGAGAAGGGGCAGACATTGCATGGAGCAAAAATTTTTGAGCTTATGCTAGTTCTCCTTTTTCAAAATGTCTCAGTCCATGAAGTTAAAAAGCATCTTTTATAATAGGCTTATGTATCTTAAAAAACATAATCATGTTAATGGCAGCACAGCACAGGAAGACCAGGTGTTCCAGAATCTAGTAATTTGTCCCATTTTAGTTCATTATGCCATGTGCTAACAAGTTAGCTTTCTCTGTCTGAAATTCCACACATATCAAATCAATTTACTATGTACCTTTGAACACCTTCCTGTTCCCTTATGACTACCCGATGCCCCATGAGATTTCAAAAACTTCACATCTTAAAACAATTTCAAGGGGCTGTCATCCGTAAAGTCAACCTGTCAAAATTAATTTCCCTCCCATACAAAATGTAGAATGATTCACATATATGTACAAAAATAGACATAGCCAAATAAACACTATACAGTCTAGTGCAGATGTTTCATCTTTACCAAATGCACTGAATCTTCTGAAAAGTAATTTATGGCCAAGGAGGAATGTCCCAACCACACTCAAAATTAGACTGCAATACATCATCTTTAGATACTCCGATTTCTTGTTAAACAATACACTTTACAGGTTGATATTTTGTTATGAGGCCAAAGGACAAGTCTAGGGGGGGGAAAAACCACCAAAACATTATTCTCTATCCTTTTACTTCAGAAGTTATGTCTTCCAGTGTATATAGCAAATGTAACTTTTGCTCTAAGTTATTTCTCTGTACGGCAATATATTGTCTTTACACATAATTTCCATTTAGAATGCCCTTGAAAATATGCAAAAGCTCAGCATGAATACAAAACTAAATACACTAGAAGACTGTCCAATTCTGTGTGTTAACACAATCACAAGAGCTATTTAAAGACTGTAAAACTTCTCACTATACAGCTTTCATATTTTATGTTGACCATACTTACAGGGCATATTCTGCTAGAGGCAATTTGAAAACATCGAATACATCCTTGTTCTTCATTAAGTACACTGAACGCAAGTAGGATACAAAACACTGAAAGAAAAATAAAAGTATTCAACAAAAAAAAGACACCATTCAATTACCAACACAAGAAACAACATAAACACAAAATAGAATTTCACTATTAGGTAGTCTAACACTGATTGCAGACTGAAATTCTTTTCAAAATACCCATCAGACAAAATTTATCGCTACTACAGAAGTGAAGCAACTTCAAGTACTTAAATACTCCATTACATTCACATAGGCTGAATTGGCTAAATTTCCCAACAGTGTGTCATGTTATATTTTCCTAGAAAGAAAATAAGACAGATTAGTCAGAAGGAAACATCACTGATTTGATTTGATTTTTTTCTCCTAGCTTTTATGAATGTTGTTATGCTATTCTGATACCTGAATTATGTGGAACTTAGAACAGACTTTGTTGCTATCAACCTGAGGTGTCCTGACTTAATCTTAGCCACAAGCAGAAAGTTATTCAACTCAATACAGCTGCCTTTCACTGTGGTCTAAGATGAGTCATATTACCTTACATTTACCAACAGCTCATCACATGCACAAAGACAATGAATGCAAGTCAGCTGACCAAGACAAATTCACTACACAACATCTACTAAGACCAGTTCAAGGTTGAAATATCAGTTAATCAGAGACTTTCTCAAAAAAACCTGGAAGCACTACATAAGAGAATAACTTAATCTTGTGTTGCATTTTCCTGCCGTCCTTCCCAAAACGAAAGATTCTTATTCTTCTCATGCTTCTTTTACATAGTCTAGTTCTACCCAGCAGCAGCAGCATAAATACTGGAATATTTCAAGTATCAGAAAAGATCCTTGGGTTTCTGTTGTTCATAACCTAATTTCTAACACGTGCCAAAACTCCTACCATGAGGCTTAAACCATCAAACACTAGTAACAACAGCAAGTTATGCTCAGAGTTACAAAACACTAGTAACAACAGCAAGTTATGCTCAGAGAGTTACGTTCAAGCATCCTATAATCACATCCTTCTTCTGCTATGTACAGGCATCTGTTGGAGAAAACTACTGTATTAATAATTCATGTGGAATTTAAAATAAACCACCTATTTCTTGTTAACCTCAGATAGAGGAGCAAAGACCCAACAGCCAGGAGCATTGATGTCTTACAGGAATTCTTTAAATACTTGTAAGAGAAAAAACACTTCCAAAGGTGAAATGAAAGGTAAGACAGTAAATTAAGCAATGTTATAAACTCATTCTTTTCTCCTCAGTAAACTGAAATAAAAACTATTAATTGTAAGGTATGTAGAGCTAACAGATATACTTTTCAAGCTGCCCATTACTTCACTATAAAAGTAAATTTTCATTTGCTTCTTTTTCCTAATGCTAAGGGTTTTTTGGGTAAAGCTTCCTTCCTGACTATGTCTTTCAATTAATTTTAGCTGTGGAAAATGTGAGCTCAATTCATTCAGCTTCTACCAAGGTTGAGATGTGGAATAAAACACTTCTTTGCTCACATTAAATTATTAATCCTTTAACAAAGGTAATTAGAATGTTTAGGAAAAGGCTTCAGATTTGACAGATCTTAATTATCTATTGTTGTCTAGCAAGTGACAAAAATCAATGAAAGCCTCTTTTTTCTCTGCAGTGACAGATGGAAAAAAGCAGGTTAAAAAAGAAGTATCCTTCCTGTGAATCAGATTTGCAGGTATGAAGACCTACATGAGTCACTAATTGCTACAGGGTTGAATCTCATTATGTCTGTTGGATAACTTATAAAGCCATCCACTTACTTTACTAGTATATATTTGGTGCACATGGTCTAGAAATTAACAAACTATAAAGGGCAGAAAGAACACACCTTTTGCATGCTTATCAAGCCCTACAACGACTAAGAATGAAACACCGAACAATTGCATAGAAGACTTGTTCTACTTTACAAGAAGAGAAATCACGCTATTTACTTTGATTTTTTTATTTGATTTCAGTGTCTTCAACTTCCGTCTAAAATTCTGTCATCTTAGTTGGATTTTATTCGGTTCTCCTAAGACTTCATTAGTCTGCACACACACTGCATCTGAGAGAGAACAAGTTTAGTCAGTCTGAACTTTTTCCCTGCTATCAACTGCTGTTGTCCTCTGCCATATCTGCTGTTTGATTTAACTTTCAAGGCTTTTTTTAAATGACTGAACATTGCAAAAAATATTACATGCATTAATTTCTATGGAAAATATGGTTATGGTTGGGCATCATAAACATATTACAGTTCTACTGCAGTAGTAGCTACAGGCCCCCAAAACCACTGGAGATTATTGTACAAGTACCAGAAATACATAAGGAAAAAGTATCACGCTCTATGAATTTACTACCTTTAAATTTTGATTTATTTATCTATTTCTTGGATAACTGTTTTAAGTACTAAAATGCACACAATTCAGCTGATGTGCTGTTTTGACAAAATTCAAAACTAACAGGGTGTGACTGGAATCTCAGGCTGTAACATCCTGCACATCCCTCTGGGCGTGACGAGGAATTCAATGGACAGACATCACTTCAGTGCCACAGTAACATTTGAATTAGCAAGAAAAAGAAGATTCTTTTTTTAAACTGTTTTCCAGAACTGGCTGAACTGACATATTAAATATTAAAATTACAAGAAATGCCAAAAGGCAGCATCAGTCCATGAGAAGAACTGCAAAGGTTTCAAAGGAGCCCCAATCTGATTCAAACTGTCTTTCCAAGTAATAGCAAGGGAACCATGTCCTACCAAATGAACCATGAAGTTTGTTGAAGCAATTAGCAATCGAGAACTTTCTATTTTCAAAGTAAAAGTACCTCAAAGTAAATCAACAAGCTGAAGAGGACACAATAACTTAGACCTCATGCCCTCAACACACGATGGTAGACTGCCATCCTATCTGGACTTCTGTGCATAGCTGTGCTGTTTCATTGCTATCTCATCCATTCAGGTACGGAATTTATTTGTTTCTTATACTACAAATGTCAAGAACTTGGTAGCTTGCAACAGATAGGCTAGACAACATAACACCCAAGCCTCCGAGAAATTCAGCACTTCAGATAAGGATCCAAGTCAGGATTTCATTTGCATTAATTTTAATGCTTTATTTACACTGACATGGTAAGACTACTTGGCATGTTTGCATAGTACGTCTGAACATTTGTAGTTAAACTTTATTAAGGAGGGACACTTCCATGATAAACCACTTGTCTGTACTTCAAGTTTTACAAAAACTGAATGCATTTACAGCTTGCCTGCAACAACACTGCTCTTCTATCAATAAATTTAAAACTGCAACAAAAATAGCTTGAAATGGTAATTATACGGCAATTAGAATTTTTCAAAACAAATTTAAGTTTTTATCTGTAACACTGACAGACAGCCCATGTTTGAATTTATTCTTGGCCTATTTTGAAACTTTATCATTACTTTCTTCTGCTCAATTCAGAATGATCCTTCTCTCCCTTTTAAGAGATCTTAAAAAGCCAAAGCCGGAAACAGAGGTTTGTTAATGTTTTCATTCCAAGTAAGACGATGCTGGATTCCTCCTACTCTCATCCCCCCCCAGCCAGCTGCTCTGTCACTTCTGACATAAATTGGTGAAACTGCAACTTCCCGTGGCAGCTGGAGGTGATCGTGACACCTCACCAGTGCCTCTGGCCTGTGCAGCGCCAGGATGCAGCTTACACTGACATTCCACATTGCTACAAGTAACGCTTCATGCACTACAAAAACCTGGAATACCTGAAAGCCAAAAATAGTTTTCAAAAGCATTCCCTTGGAACATTGCCTTGGAAATTTTATTCACAAAGCTCCCACTGAGTTCCCGAGGCACTTTGATTTAAATCTCCTTGTTTAGGAAAGTAAGAACGACATTCCTCTGACTCACTAAGCGTCCCTACTGCAGGCATCCAAGCTAGGTCACATCACAAAGCCTACCTCTGCAGCACAAAGAAACCACCATTCATCCATCCATCCCAAAGGGTTTTCAAGGTATCTGTGTCAGGAGGCATTTGTAGAAGTGCTTATTCTGCCCTATCACCTGTAAATGAAAGTTCAGGCAGACTAACTCACAGAGGGTATCTACAGCTAGGTGAGGTTAATCTCAAGTGTTTTAAATATGTCAACTTTGACTCATTTTATGTCCCAGCTCAATAGAAAGGTTGAAATTCTTGGTTTCTCTAAGCTTTCACAATCCTGTTTTCATTTCACCCTACTACTCAAGTTTACTAGTATACCTTCAAGTGTTACTAATCCCCACACTGGCTCATACAAATAAAAAGTTATTAACACTAATACAGAACCTCTGCAATCATATATTTCGCAGGCTTTGGCATTTCTGGATTTCTCACCATGTGGCCTTTGGCTGTACTCTTTTAATTTGACCTACAAATATAAGAAAAAATTACATGAAAGATTTGCCTATTATCCTTCTAACTGTGTTTCCCTGCGTCTCAATTTGAGCTTTCGATTTTGTATAGTTTTGAAGAGACTTGATACAGCTACAGACTTCATAGGCTAATGATATACACAGTTCAAAAACAAACAAAACAACAACAACAAAAAACAAAAAAGCCAGGAAAAAACCACACAACAACAACAAACCAACCAGCCTTGGAAAACCAACACATTGCAGTGCTTCAATAAAGCAAGTAGTAAGCTCTATTCCAAAGAGCTCAGGGCCTAAAAATATTATAAAACCAGGGACACGTCAGCAAACATGTTTAAAGATGGCAAGAGGCAGCACAATTTCCAGAAATGTTTCACAGGCCACCTTTCACAGAAAGTGTCTTTTACAACCAAGCTCATTCTCATCAAGGAACCTACTTAGTCATTTGAAGTTTCCCTTCCAGTTTTCCCCAAACCTGATAAAAACTTGGTGAAATTCACATACTGTCCATAAAGTCGCCCAGCATTAACCAGCACAGTAAAGAAATCTCATTCATAAACCCATTCGCATAATTCTCCATTCTACCTGGCTATTTTGCTGCTCATTTAAACCCAAACAAAAGTTAAAATGCTTTACTCAATGCATTGGATTTTACCCTGAGAAAGGACAAATTGTCACATATATTCAGGATATATGACAATAAAAATTGATCAAGGTGGGCATGTGAGGCCTACATGGTTTTGTATTTCTAACTTTTTAAGTCAAGTAGCATGATCTGCTACTTTTAAGTAAGCTTTTTCATTAGTAGTATTATTTTGAAATTTTCTACATCAGCTTTCCAATAAACTCTCAGGGCAGTTGAAGTTGAGAAGAAACCTCAGAGACCATCTAGTCCAAGTGCGTGCTCAAGCCAAGGTCAGCTAGGGCAGGCTGCTCAGGAAGGAACCCAGTTTTTAATAACCAGCACTTGGAGACTGCACAGCCTTGGTGTGCAGCCTGTTATAGTGTTGAACCACCCTCACAATAAAGGCTTTTTCTGGATTTAAATTGAGCTTTTTGTATAGCAATTTGTGCCTGTTGCCTCCTCTCCTGTCACAAGGCATCACTCAGAAGACTCTGGTTCCCTCTAATTTATGTTTCTCTCCTAATACAGGAAATTCTCCAAGTGCTCAAATCATCTCTGGTGGTTTTTCAGTTCCAAGCACTGCTTCTAGGGCATGTATGAGTTGGTCAGTTATTCAATCAGAAGTTCTAATTCAACTAACATGCCCCAAGAATTATAGTGTAGCAGATGACTTACCCTTTGAGCTTTCTCTTTTAAGTCCTGATCTTGAGCTAAGAAAGCTTGCATCCTCTTTTGGATGTCTGTAAGTTTTTCAGGATTAATTCTAATTAAAAACAACAAAAAAAAAGCAAGCTTTAATTATGAGAACATGCTAAAATAAGCACCTATTAAGTTCTCAGGAGTATCTTTGCATATTTTTCATTGTTTTATTATGCACAGAGCTATTACCACTGGAACAGCACAGAATGGAACCATATTAACGATGAAGATTACACTCCTCAAACAAATAATGCACAAAAGACAAATAGCAGCTGTTTTATTCAGAGACAATTTTCACTGAAGGTGGTGAAACTTCTTCCAAAGCAAAGCAGAAACTAGCAGAAAAGAACTTCTTGATTTTATAAAAATACTGCAAAAATACAAAAACAACATAATGAATTACAGTACTACTTTATGCTGAAATAAAAGTCTTCAAAAGGAAATTGTCAGCATTTTTAAAAGCTTAAATAAGATTCATTGTGCCAGGAATACTGAAATTTAAGTACTTCTTAGAAAGAATACCAAGTGAGCAATAATAAAGGACATTGAGATTAAACAGATTTAAGAGCTTCTCAAATAAATAAAGAATATTGACTGTACTATAGAAAATGCCATTAAACCTACTAAAAAGATATACCGGTCCTCTCCCAGATTCTGAATTTTTAAACTTATTCCAGTGATACCTACATTACTGCAGGTTTATTTGCCCAGATCTCTTCTCACCTACTCCTGAGCTGCTACTGCCACCCTAGTGTATAATACAACCTAGCAAACACGGTGGGAAGTTATTGTCACTAAATATGAAAACAGGTATCAAACTTCACTCCCTTTCAACTTCTTCACTCTCTTCAGATACAGCCAGGGCAAAACTACAGTGTATACAAGCACTGTCTAGCTGCAGTTTTAGTGAAAGATCAAAAAACTTGAGTTCCAGTTTCCAGACAACACACAATTGGCTCTAAAAGTGTAAAGACATAAGAAAGAAAAAAAGAAGCATGAAAAATTGAGTCGGGGACAAACTGACCAAAAAATCTTTGGAATATAATGATAGAAAAAGTAAAGAAGGAATAGCATGAGTTATAAAAAAATTAATATGAACATCAGTAATAAGTCCAGAAAAGTAGTGGATTGCTGCTAAGTTATGGGAAAGCTGTTAAGAGATGAACCCAAAGCCCCTAAATTAGCCAGTGCCTTTTCTCCTTGTCTTCACTCAAAGTGGCAGCTGCAATCAGTCAGCTAACAACAGCTACAGCACAGTGCAAGCTCACACCAGAATCACAAATCATGGGCAACCAAGTACTCAGATAAATCAGCTGGGTCAAAATAAATTTGCTCCATAGCAACTAGAGAAAGTAAAAGCACTTTGAGTCATAGTTGTATCTAATCTTAAGAACTCATCTGAGATGAGGGAAAAAAAATCCTATCAGACAGGCCAGGCAAATACAGTGCTCATATTCAAAGGGCACAAAAAGGAAGTTAAACAATTAACTTTTTCTTGATACCAAAAAAAACAATTTGTAAGGACCTAAAGAAAATAAGCAAATACACAACAGCTAACACAGCTTAGTCAGAAGCAAAATATGATTCATCAGTTTGATTATCCTCCATAGCAGCATTAACAGGTCTTAAGAATGGGAAAGAAACAGCAGATGTTGTATCTGGTGTCAGGAAAGCATCTGGCAGTTGTACATTCTCATAAAATAGGGAAACACGGTTTATGTGAAATCTTCAAGTAATGCAAAAATGGCCTTGGAGCAGTACTCAAAGAGTAGCTGAGACTGCCAACTACTCCCTGCTGCCACTGTCAAACTCAAAATGCTTACCAAGTTCCAATTCTCACCTGGACATGCTATTACTCATTATTTTCTATGACTTGATTATTGTAGGAATATGATTCATTATTTATAAGAGACTATATGTCATTGAGGCTCCAAGCATAACAGACAACAATTCTAGAAAAAATACAGCAACATTTTGTAGACTGCATATAAATTTTGAGTAATTTGATTGAAATTTGCAAGAAAAGGGTTTGAAAAAGACAAAACCCACAAGATACTTCACATTCAAAAGCATGGCTAAATAATGTGGTATAAATCTAAGCAATGTCAATTAAGAACATGGTACCCCAGGCACATTTTGAGCTTATGTGTTTGTTAATGAATGAGCAAATTTGCAACACCTGAATATCAAAAAAAAGAGGAATAGTACTGGATTCTCTCTTCTCCAACACTGTACCATGGCAGTCACCCACTGTCATCTTCCTCTACTGCTGGGATTAAAAAAATGAGAAAGCTGGTCATTGTTAAACTGGACTTTGGCTTTAATGAGTTTGTATGTTATTTCTTTCTAAACAAATAAAACCCTTTACAATAAATTGTATACATGTGACTATTAGGAGATACAAACGTAAAAGCTAAACACTTAAATGAATTACCATAATTTATAAGCTTGCCTAAATGCTAAGGACCAGTGAGCTAAAACCAACCATAGAAGGGGATTTTATAACATTGCCATTTTAAGTAGGCTGGTTATTTCTTCCTCTGCGATCATGTATCTTACCTTTAAGAAGCAGTACAACTTTCTGAAGCTACAGTTTCGCCCACCAGTTGCATAAATGCCGCACTTGACTTGCCATGATGGAAACACAAACTCAGCTTGCTTGGCCTTATGAACTGATCAGACAGCAATCTCCAAATTTCCCCGTTGATACACAGCTTGATTTCCTCTCATTTTCCCTGGTTTTAATACTAGGATACAAGCACTGTTTTAACTAGACATTGTCTTTTCACCACTCCTCTCCAAAGCAGAATTTAAGCAAAAAGACCAGCAACCACCTAAGAGACCCTGCTGCCCTGATGGAGCAAAACAGTTTCCATACTCGACTCAGCTTCCAAGCAGCAGCAGCAGGTTTTGCACCGTGCTCTCAGTCTGCAACGTGGCTCCCTATGGTTACACTAGGCAACCTGAAGGCTGGAGGGAGTGGGGAGGCCTGGGACCTAAGGAAGGCTCACACCAGCGGATCACACACAGGCGCATAACCACACTGATTAGTGACATCCATGGATTGTCTTACAGTAACTATGGCAACTGGGAGGCAGTGAGTTTTAGCAGATTCCCTATATTAACAGTACCCTATATTAATGGTATTAATGTGGAATACATATCTAAGTATTATCCACTTTGAGGAAGGTAAAAAAAGAAAAAAAGGTGCTATGTTGTTACTGCTGTTTTCTTCAAAAAACACTTTTTGTCATAAGATTAAAGAAAGCGATACTACATCATGGGTATCTATACACTTGCACTTCCTTTGGTAAAATTTTCTACACACAAAATCTGTTATGGTTACACCTGAGGAAGCACCTCCTATCTTTTTATCCAACAAAGTTGGATGCAACAAAGTAACCTCAAAATACTATCAAAAATAATTTCAGTTTACAGCTTGCACGGAAAACTAGGAGATTACAGATGCCTTACACAAATGTACATACTATTTAATACTTCCAGAGTACCTTTTTTACCATATTTGAATGTTCTAAGATCTGATATTTATTACTGCATATTTTGCACTTTCTCTTGCTCGGTTTGAACAATGAATTAGTTATGTACTGTTAAAAGCACTACCTGTAAATTGGCAGCTTGTGCTGATTAGAAGGGACTAGTTTACTTCAAACCACTACAGGCAGCTTAGATTTAAAACTGAAAATTAGGAAAAGAGCCTAAACCCTAGTCTTTTGAATAGGTATCCAGGAAAACAGAAAAGTTCTTCCTCTTTCTACTTTCAAATTATGGAACTGTTTCAAAAAGACTGTCTAAATGAAATAAAAGAACATTAAAAATAATTTGCAAATCAAAAAATACAAAATAAGAAAAGTCACAGAGTTCTTCTGACCACTATACCAGACAACAGGTTAACAAGAACAGCAAAACAAACACTTGAATTGACAATGTTTTAGAAAGAAGCTTTTGAAAAAAAGCTTGCTGAGAGAATTTCAGAAACTTGACGAGTTACACTCTGTGGGCAGTAAGCAATACTCATTATGTTCTGATTCCCAAGCAAGAATTCTTGAGAATCTATAATTAGGTGAATAAGACAAACAACAGGAGAAGACTTCACCAGAAGACCTGGAACATGGTCCATGGGTTGATGCAACTTCTTAAACAATTTATAAACTTACAAAACGCACAGAGGTTGGATTAATTAGGAAACTGGCTAGAAGTAAACAGCATGAGAAAATTTGTAGTTCAAAACTTCTAGAATTAAATTGGTTTTCAATCCACAAGTAATTACAAGGATAACTTTTTAAGGATTTTAGTTAGCCACTTCCAAGTACAATGCTACACCTTTTAAATCTTAACACACTAGGCAGACAATTCTAAGTGAAAGCATTCCTGTTCATCATGATGTTACAAATTCTATTAAAGTTTGTTTTGCAGATTGAAAAACTGGATCTTGGGGCAGGCTGTTAAAATATGTTATCAATCAAAAGCCCTGACTTTTCTCATAATGATTCCAATTAAGAACATTACTTAAATGTGTTTATTATACATATGTCCTAAAGGCTTGCTACAAGAATGAATTTTTGGGGTGGTGTTAAAAAAAAAAAAAAAAAAAAGCAGAGTTTTCCATTAAAGTAACATCAGATTAGCAACAATATGTTAAGAGATGCAGCCATGAGTATCTCCCCAGAGAGCCACCTAACTTGGATTATAAATATAGTATGCATTTATTTGGGGTAAAAAATTTGGATTATTATCCCAGTACAAAAACACAGATTTCTATTTACATGGATAAATACAGGCTTTTTTATCACTTCCCTTGATAAGCTGTTCAAACAATTAACACCATTACTTAAGAAGATAAAAGCTTAGCTGACAAGGAAAGGGGGAATACTTATAATGTGCATGAGATCAGATATTTATTTACTGAATATAAAAGTAAGATAAATTACTTGAATAACTACCATTTTAAGAAGGAAAATGATGAAGTTTAGAAAAAGAGATTATTTACTGAAGTGGTTATACAGCAGATCCTTTTAAAGTACTATAATGCTTAAAGGAAAAGAAAATATCATACTTCAGTTTCTTTACTGATATGATCCACATTCACTTGGTGTGGTTTTGTTTGGGTTTGTCATTAAGTAGTTGTTGAACTGCATTCTAGTCCTTATTTCACTGTTTTAGCAAAAATTGTTTATGTTTGAAGTTCCTGCGCATCCTACATGGATTTGATACACGTGTTTGACCAGAAGAGGTGGATTTACTTCACCAGTTGCTGTGTACTCAGTTTGTTACACAGAAACAGCAGTCACTACAGTTCAGAAGAGCCTTTGAAATGGCATATCCTATACAACAAAAATAGTTAAAAAAAAAACCAACTAAACCTTAAATCCAGCAAGTGCTATATGCATTGTCTCTATTATCTGTTTCTATTCTCTGAAGAGATGGCAACTTGTAAATTTTGAGCAAACCTGAAGATTTAAGCAATGAGGTGCAAATAACCACCTAAAGTTTGATCCTAATTTGATTTCTTCTCAAAAACAATTGTTCTACAGACAAATTCTGCATAGTTAATTATCTTCTTTGCTTAGATATCTGTATCTTCACATGCAAACCACAGCTTTTCAAAGTAAAACAGTCCTAGCTTTGCTCATACCCACTCATACAGAAACTTACATTTTCTACCTTGTCATCCTTCCCTGATTTATTTTATCTCTACTGTACAATTTTTGGCATGGTGTGACCTGAACTTTCTAAGTGCTAAAAATGGAGTCAGACTCATATCACATTTTTTGGCTTGTTTTCAATTCTTCTTCTATATTTCCTTCACATTCTCTTTTCTCTTTTAATTCAACATCAGACTGACAGGCTCAGAGAACAGTAAACTCCTTCCTACCTACAGCTGCTAAATAAGAAACTACCAGCAATTCTTTTAGTGGTAATCTTTTTTTCTAATATTTTTACAATTGGGTTTTTGTGTTTCCTACATATCCATTACTCTGCATTTAACAGAAAATGGAAACATGCTTTTTTATTTTTAGCTGGTATTGTTATATGCTTCTGCAACTCCTTCAAAGTCAGTTCTATTTGTACAGGTAGCATAGCTCTTTACAGGTTTCCCTTGGAACACTCTCTTTAGTATGAAAACTGACCATTTTTTACATCCTGTCCTTCAACTAACTGATTCAGAAAGGTCATGACAAATTGGAGAAATAGTCTAGAACTAAAGAAAAAACAAGTAAGAGAAACAAAAATGATAACAGCAATAAAAACATACAGGGACAGATTAAAAAAATTGTAATTGTTTAATCTGCAAAAGAGAAAGAAAGCATTATCATGTTCAATTACATAAAAAGTAGCTGCAAAGAGTAAGAGAATACATCATTTTTCCATATATTCTTGGCACAAGACAAAAGAAATATTTCATTTAAATTACTTACAAGTCTTATCAGACACTTGAAGAAAAAAATGCTAATGGTAGTAACTGTTAAGTATGGATGAGGTCTCTTTGGGAAACTGTGAATATATTAATTGGCATCTGATAAGAATGATTTGTGCAGCTCATCCTGCCTTTGGGAACAGCAATAAAATAGGTAACCTCTCAAGGTCTTTTCCTTCTACAACACTACCAAAACTAATTCATTTCTCTGATTTGTCCAGCTCCAGGCAATTAAAGCACTTTATCAAGATTGTCATAGACTCAGCATACATTACTCTTGCTGAAAGAAGGCTGAATAACAGACAAGCCATTAGCCACTTACTTGATTTCACTGATAGGTACTTTCCTCTGTGCCAGCTGTTCCACCATGCCTTTTTCTTCTGAAGGAAGCAATACTAACAAAGCTTCACCACCTTCTTTGTACCTGATCAGAAGGGAAAAAAAGAAACCTCAAGCAAACATGAAAAAATTACTTTTTTTGCTGATGTTTTCAATAGCCAATGAGAATTTATATTTGATTCATTATAAGCAGCCCAAAGAACAGACAAAAATTCTCACTTACCAAAGGGAAAAGAAGAGGCAAACCAGTTAAGTGACTTGCCAATAGCCCCACTTGACCTGATTTTAAAACTCCACCTAGAGTTCTAAACATCTAGGGCTAAGACATGGATTCAGATCAGTAACTCTCTTCTTCCCTCAATTTGAAGTATTAGTGGCAAACAAATGATACTTGATCAAAGTGTACTTTGATTACAATACTAGAAAATCCAGCTACTTGCATTCACCCTTCAGCAAAAGGCAAGGTTTAACACTTGGTAAAAATGTGATTCTCTTTGCATAACCTGCAAGTCAAAGACAGGGAAGGTTATGAAAGGGTCAGTGCCTTGGTCTCAAATAACAACTCCTTCTTACATGCTCAGTAAAGGCTAACAGGTCACAGAGATATCACTGAAAGAAAAGCATAAAAACAGGAGCTCTTTCATTTACAGAAGCAGTTTTCAGGTGCAAAAGAGAAGGTACAATCAGACTGATCCCATAAGAACGTATCTAGCATTCACTCTTCAGTGCACTTAACAGCTGTATCAAATGTAGATGAGCTGGTAATTGCTCAAGATACACGGTTAGCAAAGACATTAAAAAAATCAGTTAATTTATGCTTAAAGCATCTTCTTGATCATTTTCTTTTTGTGCAATAAAATATCAGCTCCTGCTTTTAGCACATCTACTGACTTCAGGACATGCATCTAGAAAAAAGTACCCAATAGCATTAGTAAACAAACAATGCAATGGGTTTAAGTTGTTTTGAAGAAATGGGTAATGATGAGCTTGCATGCACTAAGTCTGTATCTACTGTAGCTCTTACACTGTTTCCTTCTTTGTATTTACAAATAGTTCTTAAGAGTACAGATTGATAACAAAATATTGCACAGTCCTACATTACCAAGAAAAAAAAAATGTCAACTGAATTTCAGAAGTATGCCAGAATTGGACAGAATCCAACTCATAACCAACTGATGAGAGCAATGTGTAGGACAAAGCAAAACCAGACTGGTAAGTTGCTCTGCAGAGCAGCTTTTAACTCCCTTTCTTAGGGAGGCCAGGGAGCACAGAAGGATGTTCTCAGGCACACCAAACAAGAATCATAGTATTAACTGATAAAAATCATTTCAAGTGGAATACAGGGAGCCCACACTTCTCCAAGGATAAACAGTTATCACTTGGCAAAAACAGTACTGCAGAATTGTTTGAAAACTATAAACACTATCTGTCACAGCACAGTAAGCAAGGGAAGTAGCAACAAAATCTGCAGTTAAAATAGTCTGACAGCTTTTATTACAGCTTTCTGCTTTCATTTGATGAATTTGAAAAATCACAACAAAATGCTCTTGGATGCCTGGGATTTTTTTTTCCCCAGTGCTGTATCTGATAGGTTTGGAGACCGACTTCTAAAGACAATTTACAAATGTCTAGTAAATGTTTTCATCATGAAATTTTCACCTTTACATTCTAGATTTTGAAATATTACACAGAAATAGAATTGATACAAAAGCAGAATATCTGTTACATGCCAACATCATTTGAATTTACTGATTGCACATGGATTGATAAGAGTACTTTGGTACTGTACAAAAACTATACTGACTTGATTTTAATCCATTTCAGTAGTAGATCTAAAATGTTCTTAATATAGAAATATCAGCTTGCACAGTCTTTCTTAAAAAAGACGTCCAAAGCAATACATATGTTTGGCTTAAGGCAATTTATTATCTTTACCAAGCATGTTGTCACTGCTGACCAAACATCCCATGAATGTTTGTACCCTTTATACAACAATTAAGGTTGAGAATAACTTGCTTACAGAGACCAAGTGCACCTTTTAAGAAAGTTCTATGTATTTCAACCCAACCAAATTCCAAATGATACATCTGCAAGGTGGGTGCCTGTCGGACACTGCCACTACCTGAACAAGCAGTGAAATCCTGGAAAGCCACTGAACCTTAGAGGACTTCACATTTTATTGTAAAAATTGATGATCATACCACCAAGACAGCCAATTATTCATCAAAAAAACCTGAGCTCTCAGAGCACTGTTGGAAAGAAGGATGAAAATACTCTCTTATCTACCAGACAGGAAGACACAGATAATGTTGCTGCCAATATCAGTCTCACCAATTTAGAGTACAGAATAACACAGTTCTGCTCTTCTCTCCAAAGCAGATGATATGAAAGGGAAAGGATTCCAACAAGAGCTACGTGAATGATCTGATATCTGGAAAGAATCTCTGTTAAATCTCTTAACAATCTTCATCATTTGTCAAGAAAAGTCTTGATTGTACTATATAAACCCATACAAATGATGATTTTTTCAGATTCCTTAAAGTTAGCCAAAGGCACGAAGTAATTTGTATAGTTTTGTTGCTTGCGGTATTTCTTATCACAGACTACCTGACTTGGCACTATTAAATTGTTTCTTTTTCGTATCTCTTTTATTCAGTGTGCAAAACACTGTGAAAGGCCAGAGTAATAGAAATCACGGAAGAAATACTCATCAAAGGACAGAGAGTGCAGATATCCTCTCTACAAGCCACAAAACCAAAATCTCCAATGATACAGTACAGGAAAAATCATTCTACATTTGTTTTGCTTGTATATCTTCCCAGCAGTATCCACAAAGTCACTCTGAAAGAGGATGCAGGATCAGATAAACCTTCATTCTGATCCTTACAAGTTGAGCTCATGTTATTAGGGCTAAACTCATTATATGCTGAGTCAGTTATCTTTTCAGAAAGTACAAATCCTAAAGGCACATTCCATAGGTAATTCACAAAAAACGCCAAGCATTATATCTGCTATCTATGGACAACGACTATTTCAATGTTTACATTAAGTCTTGTGAAGCCTTTTTGCAGTACTTATTGTAGTAGTACTACAGCTAAGTAAAGAAATAATCACATGAAAAAATAGACAAAGAAGAGAGAAGTTTTCAAGCACCTATACTTTCTCATCTTTTGCCACCTATTAAGAGGGAAAAAAAGCAACACAAATATTTCTCAGAGCTATTCCTTCAGAAATTCAAAGGGACTGAAAGACATCTGATAACTACTGATGCAGTGCAATCCTTTTCCTTACACGTTTTGGAAACATTCTCTTTTAAATGCCAATAGTTTAAAAATATTTGAAGTTAAGGAGGAACAGTCTTTGCCCATTTTGTACTGTAATCATGACTTAATTAATTAAAACAAACAGTTTAATAATAACACTGTTCCTTAGAGCTAAACATGAAAAAGAAAACATCACAGAAAAATCCAAACTATCTTAAATACCATCTGGCAAGGTGTGCATCTGTTCAGCGGACGTTTAGATAAAGAAAGCAAAATGCAGCCTGTAAGAAAGGAGTTTTACTTGGGCAGAGTATTATCTTATTTCTCAAAAAAAAACCAAAAACCTCATAATGTGTTAATCAGAAAAATATAGTGTTAAAGATAATCTCAAGAAGAGAGGCTTCAGTGGAAAAGTGCAGTTTTCCAAGATGTTCCTTCTGCATATTTCATACTAAAAGCTTCCATCCTGGCCAACTTAGGAAAGCACTAGCTACTAAAAACTGACATAAACAGTAACAAGAACAGTTACATCTGATCAAAAGTTGTTTCCATTACAATGCCTAAAACATAGGAGAAAAGAACATCTCTTAGTATCCTACAGGAATAAAATTCTCCACTAAAGCAAACAAAGGAACATCTCTGTAATTCTTTTCAGCACACAGATAAAACCTTTAAACCTTTAGAGATGATAAAGCAGTGAAGAAACAACCTTGGTTACTGTAATTCTTCAGTAGGAGGACTACTTCTGCAGATGAGACCGTATTAGGAAAAGTTCTCCCCATTCTTGCTGGCTGCAGCCTTCAACTTGTCCATCATCACCAAAACCTGTCATCTGTCCCAAAATGCTAATTCACTCTGATGATTTATTATTCACTAAGTATGCACTTTGATTCTGCTGAAGAAAAGCAAATTAAAAACCTCAAAGTAATCAAACTTTCTTGGACTGTGTAGTAATTGATGATCTCTTGTCATCCCCTCAAGGTGATCAAGAAACCAGCGAAGGGACTCATCTTTGCACTGTGATTTTAACAGTCTCTAAGGGTACAAGATACAATTTATTCCACGTCCACGGAAAATTGCATCTTACTTGCAGAAAGTCTTTGGGAGAAAAAAAATCACTTCTAGTTCATATCTGCCTTATTTTCTAGTGTCTACTGACTTTAATACTTTTGAAAAAGGCAAGCAACTTCTCTGCAACTCAATCATGACTTACAAGCAGGAAGCTGTGAAAATCATCATTAGAGCTATAAAGCAGAGGGTTATATTTACAGTGACTGCAGACAAGAAAAAGAAAGATGTCTACAATCGAGGGCAAGTGCCAAAGGCAGACAAAGAGGAAGTGAGATAAATTACCTAGGACAATGTGGTACTGGCTAATTACAAGTAGAGAAAAATGGTTTAAAAATGTTAAGAACCCCATTTCCTTAGCAAAGAAACACAAAGTGTTGCCAAATAGCTTCACTTGATTAAAAAAATAAAAACCATGCTAAAATTAAGAGGATAGTTTACGCACCATGACAGAATCTATCTTAAACTTCTGCTAAAAATCACCCTGAGCCAACAGCTGGTATCAAGCATGAAGAAATAGAACGGCAACAGTCCAGTGAAGACAGGATGAGAAAAAAGTGGTTTTCATGCAGGCCAAACAGAAACTCAGTTGTTGCCTAATCTTAACCTATCTTAACCCATCCATGATCAGATCCAGTTAACAGCTGTATATACTAGGCAATACTATTAAAGCAAACAACATTACCATTATTACAAAGGCAGTAAATGAAAGCATACTGTGGTTGTTAATGAATTCCACCTGGCCATGCAGCTAGAGTTGAGCTTGTTCTAACTACATTCAGAGTTCTTCTACATCCTTGCCATGACCATTGTAACATACAGTTCAGTCAAATGCACCACACTTTATTGTCAGTTGTTGGTCATAACAGAATAAAATAGGAATGGGAACCATCTCACGATGGTCATCAGGCACCAGTGTTCTGCTGCAAAAGCAAATATCCAGTAGGAAAAAAGTTATGGAAAGGGAACTGTAAGGATAAGGTGAATGGATATGCATGCAGACTTTACAGGAAATGTTACACAAGTTGTCTCAAACAGATGTATTACAACATGTTTCCCTAACATTTGTATTTCAGAAGACATAAGTTGATGCCAAATTTCCAGAGTTAAAGGCAGTATTTCCACTTTGTTTGGCAATAAAAAATAATCTATTTTAAAAGCTGGTAAAGGAGAAAACTGAGATGATGAGATAATCATAAAATTTGAGGGAGGAGGGTTGTGGGTATAAAGATACTTGCATAACAGTTTCCTGAACTGGAATATTTCCCTTTACAGAAAATGCAATATACAGGAGGTGATAATGTTTTTGAAGATATTTACCACACATGAACATGCACGAACCCTAAGTATAATTTTTTTTTATACTCTGGACGTCACACATTTACCACCATACTCAAAAGAAAAGTATTTTGTGGATTTTTTTAATTTGTAACTTGAATGGGACTTTACCAGGTTGACTTGATTAAAGATCTAATTTTAGCCTAACTGGGCCAGCACGGATAGCATCAACATATGCTGTCATCTCATCTGCAAAACTGGTGAGCTTAAATCAAAGCCCATTCCCAGAAGTACTGCATTCCAAGCCAACAAGCCACCTTCAGACACTTTAGTGTTCCAGAAACTCTCCACAGTAAATCGTTTCAGAGAAAGGAAATTGGGCACCAGGGAAGCCAGATCAACTGCTCAACTGTCTCTTTCTCACTCACACCAAATCTGCTAGAGATTTACCAGAAGCAAGCAAGAGACTGCTCTCCTCAAAACATTAAGGGCAATGAGTTAAGCATTTGGAATAGCATCAAAACCAATCCCAATAAACATGCCTGATTTTGCACGTGCATGATGATACACCCTAATTATGTATTTTCACTCTTCTTCTAACAGACCCTTTGTTTAGCATACACAGTTGCAAAACTATAAATATGAAACTACTGAATAGTTACTTCCACTGTGAAGCTAAGTTATTCACCATGTAAGGCAATCATTTATTCACTACACACCATTCACACCCTTCTCAGAACAGAAATAATCTGGACCACTTGATTTCACAAAAATAATGTTCTTTAAATCTTTGCACATAATTTTAGTTTCCATAAAGAATCAAGAACAAGATGATTTCATCATGTGGAAAAACTGATGAGCAAAAATACAAAAAGCAGCACAGACTCCTCTTTCTAGAGCAAAGATTTGCCCCTGCAAAGACTGCAAGAAACAGCAGTGAATTATTAGCAAATAACCTAACGATCATGCATAACATAAGATGCATTAGGAAAAATGTTAGAGTGAGTCAAGTTCTACTATTTCTAGCATGTAATTTATATTTAATTATTTAACTGTTTTCAATTTTTTTATTAACAACTACAGTAGTGAAGGAAAAGACATTTAATTGATGCAGGCATTTGTCATGTTGCACATTTTTGTGTAATGGAACAATGTAAGACATCTATAAAAATATATCCAAAACATATCAGAATGGATAGTTTTATTCTGAGCAGATCAGTTTCAACCTGATACACGTAACAAATAAATCTGTTCACCCACACAATACCCTTTAACAAAGAGAAACTAACATCCATATCTACCCTTAAGGGGTTCTACAGAAATACAGTAATTCATGTTTAATTTTAAAACTCAACCATTAAATGTGACTACATAAGCCACTATTTCTAAACATGTTTCTTAAGCAAAGTAACAGTTTTTTTAGGTCTCCAATATCAGGCTCAATTCAGGCAAAACTTTATTTCCAATCATACTACCTTCTGGGCCTTCTGAAATAATGAGGACTGGTGAAATCTAAGCTTCAAACCAAGAAAACATTATTTTTCCAGGCCCAGTAACAAGAAGAGTTTTATCTACCATTTATCATAACTTCTACACTGCCGGGTTTCTTTCATAATATGGTGATTTGTTATTCTGGTTCTTTAAATGACAAACGAGCATAGAAAATAAATGCATATTGAAATTTCTATCCCGTCTACATGATCAATGGCCTCTTTTTTGCAATACATATTTCTGTTTAAAACAACAAATCTTTAACAAGAGATCTGGATGCACTGCAATCTGAAACTGTGCTGTACCATTTACAGCAAGTCTTACCAAAGCAGCCCAACAAAAATTACAAGAGACCAGAAAGTGTCTTGACTATTCACAGCTGACCAAATGCAGCAGACAGTCAGTGTTCACTGCTGAGTCCTCGATTCAGGAAGAAGAGCTTCTTCCCATGGATTGTGAACAGTCTGACATCCCAGTGAGCATTTAAACAACAAAACGTGAACTGGCTTCATCTGTTGGTGTTGCTTTAGGCCACTTCTAATGCTTTGTTCATTTCTATTACTCCATTGCACAGATTGTAATTCAGTATCCCCCAAAAATTATCAGTAAATTTTTCTATGAAGTCAGATATTGATTCTGTTTATTTTTTCTTTTCCAGTGACCATTAATATCTTTTTCCTTTTTCTGTCTGGAAAGAAGCCCTTTTATACCTATTGGCAAGTTCAGAGAAACAACTGGGTTTTACTCTTGCCACAGAACCACGTTCTCCTTCCTTCAGTCATACTGGGTCAGTGTCCCTGTTTGCCAGTCTTGGTCACAAGAAATAATGGACAAGAACAGGCTCACCAACCTTATCAAGTTAGTCTTACAATAAATTGATTTCAAAAGGCCTTGGGAGGTTGTTGGCTCCTCCAGCCTACACTGGAAGCAATTCATTTCCCACAGCAGCTGTGTCTACTCTGCTGAGTTAAAATACGTGTGCTTACTTATTTTGTTATTCCAGCTTATGGCATAGCTTCACGTCAGCAGGCAATAACCTTGGCCACTTCATCGTTCAGTGTACAGGAACATTAATACCATTCCATTAGGAAAAGAATTCTAGCAGATAACACAGTGCCAGTCAGTACAACTGCAGCATCAGGGGCCACTGTCAAGAGTGTAGCTAGAATACAGTTTCAATTTTAGAAAATTTAATAATATGAATTCCAAGTTAAATGTGGTGTCAACAATGTCTTGTGACCTCCACTGGCAGCTATTTTTACTTAACTTGGGTTAGGATGATGACTTGTCTGCAATATAATATGAGACAGTCTTAATATGGCATTTATTTTTAAACAACAGTGCTACAGTGGGTCTTAAAATAAAAATAGAAAAATAATCCAAACAAGGAGTTGTCATCTTGGCTGTCCTGATTACTCAGGACCCAAGACATATATCCCTGAAATATTTTTCCCATTAAAAAAAGAATAAAAATCAAGTTTCCACCATTGAAAAAGGTACTGTTAACTCACATTTTTAAATGCTTTATTGCCACATTACTCTTAAGGCTTATTAGTCTCACTTTCACACATATAATGTGCAATTATTTAAGGAGAGACTCAATGAGCATTAATGAGATTCAGAGCTTATACTACAGAGTATTACAGACAGAATAAGATCATTCTATGACCTGCCCCTTTCACCCGTCTATAATTTGACAGGCGTGTGTGTTCTCCAACATTCACAAAGCATCAAAAAACACACTCTTCTTAAAAGTCTTTAGTCATACCTCTTTGGGTCTAATCATACCAGCCACTACAAAGATGGCAGGTAACAGAGTATTCCACTTTGGGAAGATGGATTTTTCCATTTGTTTTCAGAAATATAATTTACTGAAAGAAAGAAAAGCATACACAGAGCTAGACAGAACTCGCATGCCTGTGTGCACACTATGTTTAATGACAACAATAAAACCACAATTACTTTCCTAAGTCAGTGTAAGCACCTAAGAAATCTAACCAGCTAGGCTGGATTAAATGCCATCAGAAGTCTGAGCCAGTCAGATCTAAATCTTATATATAGCTCTGGACATACCACAGATAAAAACTGCAGAGCAAAAACATTTAATCTGTTTAACATTCCAGTGTTGGTGTCTTTAAAAAAAGACTCATGACAGAACGATCACTAAACTCAAGCAGCAGCTTTTAATAGTCGCTTCTGAAGCAAAAAAAAATTAAAACATTAAGTGGAGGGATGAATGTAATGCCAGGAAAGAAAGAAATTCATTACTGAGACTTGCAAGGATATAGGTACATCCAAAACTGAAGGTATTTACGAATTAATAAAAAGATAAAATAGACTTTTTGGTGTCTTGTCTCACCAACGCAATCATGACTGCACGAAAAACATGCCTATAAGCTTTTTTCATGCCATATAACTTAGACATTATGTTTGGAAAAACAGTTGGGGAAAAAAGTGAGCATCAAGGGGCTTCAAAAATTATTATTATCTTCTGCTGTCCCCTAGTGGCACTGTAACTTGTTTCACAAAATTCATCAAAGAATACTTTCAACTGTAGGCTTCATAGGTTACAGAACAGAAGGCATAAATAGAAATTAAAAGCTGGAAGAAATTATTTTTGCAGGCAATTGCTACAAGCAGTTTTTATTTAGGTTTTAGAAACTAAAGCCCACAGAAAACACTGTAATCTAGTGTTTTAAACCACTAACTTCTCTAAGAAATTGTGTGGAAAAAATAACACCGAAAGTATTTACTAGACTGCCCATGGCATTTGTCAGTATTTTAGAAATTCCGTCACTGAACTAGTTAAGACTTTGAATGCAACTGGAAACAGCTTCCAATCACTCCAGTTGTAGCATACCTTTCAAGTTTATTAAAAAAAAACCCACTCAATACATGTCAATTCTACTATGAAGTAAAAGCATTACTGGACAACACCCAGATTTTCTTGATCTTACTTTACCATAAATCAAAAATGCAAGAGCTGCAATTTATGTTCTTCAGCAGGGTAAAATGCTAGGGAAATGTTTGTTAGGGAACACAGTGGCCTTACCCACTTAAAAATAAACTGTTACCGCTCACCTTAGATCAAGCTTCACAAAATTGTAAGACAGATGCGGGAACATATCCATGACTGTCAAAGGTTTTCCAGCCCCATCCCCAACATAATTTCTCTCCTTTCATATTTACTTTTGTATCACAAAATAATTTGACTTCAAAAGTAAACAGTACTTGGCATCCCAGTTTTAATTACAGTTTAACACAGCCTCTTAATTAGCTGAGATATGTAATTTAGCTTTCATTCTATGCAATTATATTCTCAAAACCCATGAAAATTTGTAATTATCTCTTAACCTCATTAATGAGGACTACTAAATTGCAGTTCAGTTCATTTTTATCAAGTTTCCAGAAGAAACACAAGCTTCTCATACAAACTGTAGCTATTGAAAACATGTGAAGCTTCCTATTCAACACTCAGATTTCAATGAGAAGTACATTCTCAATTACCCACATGAAAAACTGCATTAGTATATTTACTTATTGCACAATATTTACTTTAAATTACTAGACATCTCCCTTGTTTTATTTTCAAAGATTTATTTCATGCTATTAAGTTTCCTAAAAAATTTCCTTCCAGGACTGCTTTACCTTAAGGATGGAGAGAGCCTGTATGTTTCTTCAAAATTAATGCCCAGTATAGGTAGAACCTGCTGATCTTTGCATCAGATTAGGAAACAGAAAATATCCATGAAGCTTTTCCTACAGAAGGAATTTGCTTTCACTGTCAGTCAACACCCTCCAGCTCACACAACTTGCTCAGATGTACTCCTAATTTCCATAAGGCCTCCCTACTGAAAAATTCACACAGAAGGAAATGTAAACTACATCCCAGTAAGGCATCCAGCACAGCCCACAGCCCCTGAGACAGACACTTTGCTCCAACTTTCTGTCCAAATCTGTCCCTTGAGCAATCACAGAAGGCTGTATTTAAGAGGCCACTGAAGACAGACCCTTAAGGTTGTCAGGCTAAAGTCCTCTCAGAGTCATATTTGAATAAAAGCATTATGACAAAGGGGAGTTGGTTGTCTTTGTAGCTCTCTAGGGCTGTTTCCCCATGCAAAACCTACTTACAATTGCTCTTCTCAGCTCCTAATGAGAATTGGGAAAAGGCCTGAGGATTACAACTCCAGGGAGGTGCTTTAACTCAGTGACACAGTTCAGAAAGAGCTCAACCAGTATCCTAAACATTGCCAATTAAACAATGCCAAATACATTGTTTTCCTTCCATGATGACAGTATGCTATAAAGACAAAATTACAAGCCTTCTGTGGAAGCCACACAGGACTAAATAAAAAAGACAGACGAGAAAAAGAAAATATTACAGAATTCTAACCAAGTCTGTATACTTTTCTCTCAATTGGTATGCATAAGATTACATCTAAATTTTAAATTAGCAAAATAGCTACGTGTTTTATCTAATTATATATAACATTCACTGACTTTGTTCATTGACAGGTCTTTTTCAAAGTCATTTAAAAATTTATCATTCCTCTACTGCAGAAGATCAGAAAACGGAGAGCACATAGACAGAACGGGGCAGAAATGTTACCAACTACAATGAAAACATGGCTAAAACTTCTACATTTTGAAAAGAGTGCTGGAAGTGCACTCTTGTTGTACAGTCACCAAAATTTACAGCCTTCTGATCCAGAAATACAGATCTCAAATTTCTATGGTGTTGAAATCCTGTTCTAAGCAACTGCTCTGTCATTAGGTTTGATAACTGACTATATTGCAAGCTCTACTACAAACAAGTTAAATTAGAGACAAGATACAATGTCAGGTCTTGCATTTCACCCTTCAGATAACTGCAGGAGGTTTTTGATCTACTGAATTACATGCAGTAACAGCTTCTGTTCCACTTAAAAATCTACTTCAGAGATGAAGGACCTGGTTTTCAACAGTCTATCTGGGTAACACCCTTCCATCACAGAGGCTTAGCCACAAATATTTTTTAACTAAAGCAAAGCTTAAGAATGTAATTCCGCAGAAGACTTAGAAAATTAAAAATTTAACCTGTAATTAACATTTGATTCCTTCCTCTCAAATGAAAATAAGGAAGAAATATTTCCATTCTTTTGAAGAGTCTTCAATGACACAAAGAATTGGATCCACAGTCTAAAACCTTATTTATCTATAAATGTCAGTGGAAAAACAAGCTTTTCCACCCACAAACATGCTCAATTCAGCCTTTGAGGTAATCCTGCAAGTTAAAAGGATTTTCTATTTCCTCACTATTAATCTTCCCTGATCAGATGGAACAATCAGGGATGTTCTTGTCTGCTGTAACAAGTCTCTGAAGCTCACTAAGAAATTATTAAGTTAAATCATTACTCTTAACTAATCAAAAGGGTCTTTTAGTGATAACAGCCTTTTTCTTTCTAATTTATATCTTAATTTTTTTCAAGTGAGTCTTTAACCAATGATCTGTCCCTACAGTGATCTAGTTTTAACCATTAAAATACTAAGGAAGAGTGAAAACAAACCTGGCTGTTCTTCCCACTCTGTGGATGTACGTGTTTGCATCTTCTGGACAATCAAACTGAATGACCCAATTCACTGCTGGAAAATCTGTGTAAAGAAAAAACATATCAAGTAAGTTCACTGGACTCAAAATCATCCTATTCAAGAGCATAAATTCCTGCAAGAACCATCACTTGGACCCATTTACAGACATCAGGTGCAAGCTCTGAAATAATGTATTTGCATACATAAACAATCATTCTCTTCATCAAAGAAAGTTAAATTAATTGTGTGTTATTTCCTAAATTGTGACAGTGCAATGAATGGAACATAATTTCACACTTGACAAGAACAGACATGCTTTGTGTCACACAGATGACAAAACACCACTTTGGTTAACAATTATGTAACAGAATCTGACCCGCTTTTCACCCGCACTGTTAACATCCTACACCACTGGGGTCTGAAGTTAGCTGTGGTGAGACTGTACTACCTCATCTGTCACATACAGAAATACCATAGTTCCTCCCAAAGATGGGAGGGGGTGACCAAGCCTGACAAAAGTCAACCTTGACTGTGAATGGTATTAATAACAAGCATTTCTGAAGTGCTGTGCTTCGCGCAGCAGCGCCAGGCTTCGCACTGAAGTGTTACTTCCTAACCAAGTCTGCAGCTATACTGTATTCCACAAGTACACTGACACTCTAAACCAAACCAACACAAATTAGATAGTCACTGGTGAGATTACAGCAGTATGGAAGGTATGAGAAAGTTTTCATTCCTGACTTCAGTTTTTAGAGCACCTTCTTTCTTTTCCTAACATAGTGACAAAACCTCACATTTTGGACAATGGAGTTTGCTATCTCAAAGAATGACTGGACTCTTGCAAAGTCTTGTGTTGTACTTAAATGCCTCCAAGAACTAAAAGAAAAAAAAGTCTTTTTACCCTCATTTATTTTTCTGTCTCCTTATCAACAGAGTCCTACAATGTCACTCAAACATCAGACATTACAATTTCAGGTTTCCATTTCCACATACCAGTAGGTTAATAATTTTCATATCCTTTGGAATAACCCACAGGATACAGGCACAGCATAAATATTTAAAACTGCTGGAATCTTGCCTTACAGCATGCAGTAAACAAGTGCATCACTATTTCCATACCACCTGTGTTTTTCTGGGGTAAGAAGAAAAGCTCAGATGAAGTGGGCCTCTTCAGTAAAGAAACAGCAGAACTCTAAGAAGCATCTCTTTTGTGATACCCTAATGAGCTCCTAAGCAAACTACAGCTTCATTTTTCACAAACTGGGTTGGTCTACAAAGTCTGACAAAGCCTCAACAGGTTTAGCTGCTGGTTCTGTGGGTACCTACCCAGGCCACGAGCTGCAATATCTGTAGCGAAAAGCACTGCTGCCTTTTTCCGAACAAAACAAGTGTAGACTTCCATTCTCTTCATCTGCTGCTGCTTGCCATGGAGTGCCAGGACAGGAAGACCAGGCTGAAGCTTACAGAACACTCTGAATAGATATTGGACCTACCCAACAAACCAGGGGGAAAAAGAATTACCATGCAATGTTAAAGTCGTTAAGATCATATACAGTGTATATAACAACTGACATAATACATCAAATTAAATAAATTTTTCTTCACATCAGAGAAAAAAGATGTTATTTTGAGACCAACTGTGGCAAAAGATTGGCATGCCTTTTGATGGCATTTCCTAAAGGAAACCAGAGTAGGTAACAGCAAGAACCACTTGGGACATGAGTAGTTAGGCTGTATGCAAGGGACCAAAGTATCAAAGTCCATCAGAAGCACTGCTTTCAGACACTACTGGAAGGGTGTTGTGTTTTACACTTGCAACTCAAATCAGTCTACAGTCTCTTTACTATTTCAAGTTTCAACAGTTTCTCCTATAAAATCAGCCTTTTTTACTCTTACCTACAGTACCCATGATGCAGCATTATTTTGTAGCAGGCAGCTACCTAGTATCTTTTTAAGAAAGCAGTCACATAAACTGTGTATACTACAAGAACAGCTGCAGGCCAGAGAATTTCTGTACAACTAAGCCAACCACTTCAGTGTACTCACCAGTCAAATGCAGAACAACAAAAATACTGCAACCTCTTGCACAGGTGAAAGAATAGCAAGGAATAGTTACTGGACCATCATAAAATGGTCTATTATTGTAAAATACTAGCATTGTATTATACTAGCAACCAATACCTGCATTGTAAAATAGTTGATACACGAGTAGTTATAGGTACAAATACCTGTGCCAAACAAACACGTGCAAATAACTTCAACAGAATAGTCCCAGGACACTTACACAAGTAGGTATTTGAAGGATTACTTGCTATGTAAGAAAAACCTTTGCATGTACTATTTCACAATCACACTTTCTCAAACAAGCAGATTTAAAAGCTTGTAAGGAAAGCAAGAATAACTACTGCAATACTTTGTAAGCTAACTATGAAACATGTCACAAGATAGAACTGAAACAGCGGGGCCTTACGGACATTAACTTTTAGCATTCATTTTTAACAGCAGACCACAAAAATGGCTGAGAATACTCAGGTCTCCTGCATTGAGCCTGGGTCACTAAACTGCCCAGAAGCCAGGCCTTGCATGACATGCAGTAGTAGGTGATGTTTTGTCCCTCCAATTTCCTCTTGCAAATTAAGTCCATAATCTCACCTCTCTGGTGCATTGACATCTACATTAACATCTTCATTTTATTAGTTTTAAAATGGTGGGGAGAAGGAGGGAGAAAAAAACCATACCTCTTTACAGCTTGCAAAAAACACAATGCTCTTCTTTTTCAAATGAGTTCTCAGGAAAGAGTATAACATGTTTACTTTTTGCTGGAGCTCACAGACAACATAGTTCTGATCCAAAGTTGCTGGGGTACTAAAGAAGAAAAGAAAAAAAAAAAAAACAAAAAAACCAAAATCACACAAAAGAAGTACAAAAAAAAAAAAAAAAAAAAAAAAACCCCAAAATCACACAAAAGAAGTATATTTAGATAAATCACAGAAATGTCTCACCTTTCTTTTAAGCCAAGAGCATCTTATGCATATTCAGTAAAAGGAGAAAAGAAAAGGAGTCAGGCTGGAAAGCTCTCCCACTTGAGGAACAAGTCTTAGCAGCTTCACTTGAAAACTACATCAATTCCCTTACTAAAAGCCAGTGGGGAGGGACAGATGTCTTTTGACATTACTTCTAAATTCATTTACTACCAGCAAGGCAAACTCCTTCCACGTCTAAGCAGCGACATTCAAACTGCCTTGACTTAAAATGCAACTTTGTCTATTAGTCCCATTAAAGCATCATTTGTGCTTAAGGCAATGTCAAAGCAGAGTCTAATCACGTACAAAAAAAGAGCATTGATGTACTTCTACTGATTATATTGACACGCAAAGTAACTTTCTAAAGCTCTGAATTGTCGTCTAAACTCACATTTCTGTTCTTAAAAACAGAAATAAAACAACAAAAAACTTCTTTGGGATATCTGCCCTTGAAACACGTCTAAATGCTCATCTCTTACAGTCCCTCTGCTTCACCCTGAACAGAACATAGGTATTCAAAATTACCTTTCTAAAGGTGGCCACTTGGGAGGATGAAACTACAAGAGACTTTTCCAGTTTTCATTCTGTTATTTAATTTGAATTACGCCACAGTACTTTTTGCTTTCTAAATCTTTCAGAGGAAATTGCTTTTATAAGGCAATAACCTAAGGCAGTAAACTCTGAAACAAATTAATACTTTCCTTTTCTTTATTGTTTTGTTATCTAATTGCACTCCCCCAAATATTTAAAAAAATTAGATGTACTTTAAAATAGACTTCACTGAACATAGGAGATCAGTGAAATAGATAGTCCCCAAAATTAAGACTGTGTACAAGGCTTGTACATTCTCTCCTGCTATGAGGATATTAACCACACATTTTTTTCTGGCAATCATGTTTATTTAAGATGCCTTTGATAGTACTGCTGATAAAAAAAGGTGTTTGCAGTACAATACAGAGATAATCAAATCAAACAGCAAAAACTTCCCCAAGATTCAATGTGGTTCTGCTATGCATTTGCCTGATGATTTCTTGTTTGCTCCCGGGAAAGCCATTTTCATCTCCGTGCTTCACCTTTCTCCTGCATCTTACATATGGAAATATATGCATGTTTCATAGAAGAGCAGAAAAAGAATCATCCATGTTCGTCAGTAATTTGACACTCAGATGATTGAGCCCACAGAAATGCAAAATTAACATTCTTCATTTGGATTTCAAAAGAAAATAATGTGCCAAAAAGCAACACTCATTTAGTGATATATTAAATTTTTGAGCATGGCACACCACATACTTCCCTTCAAGCAAGGGCCCCCCATCCTGCTCCAAACTGTAGGGCAGGCCAAATTTATTTTGTGTACACAGAGCCAGAGCCCTAAACATGCACAGAAAATGCAGCACATCAGGAAGCCACAGGAGTTACTGCACATGGACTAACACCACATGCTTTTCTTCGGGCTCGTAATACAGAACACACAAACAAGACTATCATTCTGCACTTTCCCAATAGGAAAGCATGTCCTTGGAAAGCCAGATTTATAAATGGCACACAGACAGACTGTATTTGCACACACATGTGGTGGTTTCACACAGTAAGTACACACATGCAGGAGGCAAGGAAGCCAAACAACAAAAAAAGGAGTAATTCAGAACTGAGTGCTCCTAGACCCAGGACTCTGGCTATAATCCACTCTGCCGCTTCCTCCTGAGGAAAAAAAAATTCAGTCTGAGAATCTGCCTGAGGAGACAAGACAAGCACAGGTTCAGCATCCCTGTAATCTCCCTGTAACTCAGTCAGAACTAGTCCCCTCTTATTTGGAAATTCTGTGCTTTCAGGAAGGCACACAAGCAGGATCAGACACTGATCCAGTGATGGATGCACAACACAACCTCTGATTCAGGGAATTGTCAGGCAGCAGTTAGGTAGGATCACTATCTAACCCTCCCCAGAAAAAAAAAATCCCAACATACCTGAATTTGGCTTTCTCATGAACCCAAACATATTCAGGATCTTTCAGACTCAGCCGTGCAAGATCCTTCACAGATTTTGTTTGTGTTGCAGAAAAAAGCAGAGTCTGGCGTTTCTTAGGCAGGTTTTCTATGATTGCATTCATTGTATCAGCAAACCCCATGTCTAGAATTCTGTCAGCTTCATCAAGAACTGGATTGAAGGATAAATTTGAGAAAATATGGTTTTAGATTTAGTTATTAAAAAAAAACCTACATTAAATCCACATAGCACAAAATTCCATCCGTACTAAAAGTGCAGAGAGTAAATTAATTACTGTACATGACAGAATTCTCTTTAGATATTCCTGTACTTCATAAAACATGTTTTTAAAAAAAACCTGCAACAGAAATCATAGCATTTCCCATAATCTATGCACTACAGCCGTCAATTTCACATGCTGAAGCAAAAAGATCAGCATCTCAAGTAAACAGTTTGGCAATTTGCAAACAGACTCCCTGTCCTATTACTGAAATAAAAGCACAGAATGTAAAACAGTGTTGTTGTACTGGTGACAGAGCAAAACACTCTCCTGTACCTAAGCTGAATTTACCATTGAAATACAGGGTATAAACCAAGTAGCACAGAGACAAAGCTTTAAAAGAGCCTACATTTAATGCAAATCTTGTCTAACTGCCATGAATTGTACTAAGTGTAGCAAGCATGATTTCACATTTTATCAGCTTCATTAGCTTCTTAATTGCTTCTAAGTTCCTCAAGCTATGCTAAAGATTATGCAGTTCTTAGTAGAAGGCAAACCTTTTCATTACACTGAAAATTTTTGTTCAGGTTGGAAGGATGAAAACAAACAATGTTAACAATGCAAACAAAAGAATAAAAGGAGCACAAATCTATCTTAAAACACGAATAAAAATGTTTTCTAGAACTGGTCCAAAATACACATGCTGCAGTGGATATTCTATATAGCTAGTTAATTAACATGTCAGGAAAGACACAAGAGCCATAACCAGAAAGGGAAGTTTAGCATTAGTAAAGACAAATATAAAGGATTATGCGGGACACTACATTGGGGTTTGGGTTCCTTACTAAAGCCCCTGCTTGTTCTTATCGTCTTAAGGAAGGCATGCTCAGCAACTGCTTCAGAGAAAAGTACACACAAGAAAGAGGTTTTGCTGTTCTCTAATTTAATTTGAATATGTATGAGCTCAAATCCCATTTCATCTACATACCATGACAAGAATAAACTTTTTATGCAAGGAAGTGCTGCACACAATTATGAGCTGCTACAATATATTCCTGACTACTTTCAAGTACTTAAAGAACTTACTCAACATTTGCAGATCAGATGCATAGAAATATGAAGTTTCATCCATGTGTTGTAAAAGCCGTCCTGGAGTGCAAATTAGCATATTTATGTGGTGGATTCTTTCAGACTCTTCTTTCAGATCCTGAAAAGGAGTTAAACCAGCATGGCTCTAGTTGTTCAGACTAGAAGTCCAGTACCAGAGACGGTCAGGTCAGTTTAACCTATTAATAGCTTTTAGAAAGAATAGTCAAGGAGCAGCCTTTCCTCTTCCCCCAGATATGGCACCATTTCTTCAGCATGCTCACACCTGTGGCTTGAGGAAAAAGTATTTCAGAATAATCTAAATTGACAGGATAGTCCTGGGAGACATAGCAGGAAGGTCCATCCAGTCATGGACACTGAGAAGATTTTAAATATGCAAAAGCTTTAAAGGACACAGAATACACAGAAGAAAGCGAGTGGGTCACTGATAGGTTTCCAATCAAGACTCTCCTCCTTGACTTTTTGAGCCCAGGGTTTCCTTCCTAAACTAGCACTTAATACAGCACTCAACTATGCCTCCATACAGCAAACTCCAAGAGAGGACACACACCTTTCCTCCAATGATAAGGCCAGCTGAGAACTCATGGTTCTTCCCCACTTTCCGCAGAACCTTGAAGGTTTGATACGCCAGCTCCCGCGTAGGCGATATTATCAAAACCCCCAGGCCATCAGCTGAAGTCCACTGCTGGCGATAGAGGAGTTCCAAAGCCTGAAAGCAATTACAATGTGTTATCATCACAAAAATCTCAGAAGAAAAACGTGCAACAACAAATTGGTCAACAAAAAGTGTCATAAAAAAAAAAAAAACACGACAAAGCCACATTAATTAAAAGAATGATGTGAAGAAATATCAGTACACACTCTACATAGTTTGATGACTTATAAATTCTAACTAATGGTAATGATACTTGCTGTAGCAAAATTCTCCAGTACCAACCTATGACAGAAAGTAATGGGTGGAAACTCATAAACACTTTACTGCACAATTAATCCTATCCTGTTAAATTCTGGAAATTAGGCCATTTATATGACAATAGAAATCAGTGTTGAAAAATATGAGAAATTTCTCTGCTCCTTAGGTTTTGTGGGAACCAGGAACAGAACAAGCACCTGGAAGAACATTAATTATTGAAGTTTTAATTCTAGCTTATAGACTTGAAGTGGTACTATCCACATATCACATACAGAGCATTCCAACTAAAATTGCCATACAGCTCACACCAGGATTATTCGTCCTTTTATGAATTCATACTGCAGAAACACCGTATTAGTCAGCTAATCCTAACACAAGGACTTTACAGGTATGAATATCTGAAGCCTTCTGAAATACTGAGAGCTGGTAAGCATACTTGCACAATTAATTTTTTTCCACTCTTCATCTCTTCAGCTCCTCTCGCAGCCCTCTTCTCTAAAACTGCTTTAAAATAAGGTTTGTATAACAAAGTACTTCTACTCTTAGATTAACTAATGGAGTAATCTCACTTGTTTCCCAAATTCACAAGACTTTTGAAGCCACCTACATTTTTTTATTCTCTACTAATAAGATTTTTTTTTAAAAAAAGCAGCATAAAGTATAAATCTTCTTTACTAGAGAGGGTATTCAAAGCACCTACTACTGCTCCCTGACAGTAATTACTGACAAAATAGGCTCCAAAGAATTTTATGCTTACAAAAATGCAAGTAATGTTTAAAACAGAGTAACTCCACTAAAAAAAATTCCCCTTCATCTAATCACAACATGATGCGGTTTGCATCCACTTTTATGCACACTTTAAGCACATCTCAATCATACTTTTAAACTGAAAAAATGAAATGCAGATCATGACACTTTGAGTAAAACTGTCAGACGTGTACATCCATGACAGGGCTTTTCATCCCACTTTTCTGCTTGCACCTACAAGTGATTTCTAAGGAGTTCACAAAAGACAAGGAAATGGAAGTCCACAATCACTAAGGTTAACTTTGCTATATAAAGTCCAAACTGTAACATTTTAAGGGAGTGAAAGCCACTCATCTAAGAAAATATAAGGAACTGAAGAAAATCCACCAATCTGTTTCATACACCTAGTTTTCAAATGCCAAAAAAAATTGGACAACTAGAGTTGCACCAGGAAAACACTCTTGAGAGAAAAACAAAGCACTTCCTAAATCACACAAGGTCTACTAATGTAAGGATCAAAACGAAACTTTTAAGTCTTGGAATATTCCTAGCACAAAAAATACACTTCTTTCAGAAACTCAAGCAGCTTTATTCAATTCCTAAGTATCTTGGCTTTCCTGAAACACTCAGAACAGCTGAATTGTAACTTTTTTCTCAGGATCTACTAACCTAAGCTGACATCAATACTTCACAGATAACTTGGTTTGAGTACAAATAGAAGGATGTAAATTACTTACTGGAACAATAAAGGCCAAGGTTTTGCCTGATCCAGTCTTTGCAGCTCCAAGTACATCTTTACCTTGTAAAGCCAAACCTATGGTTTGCCTCTGTATCTCTGTTACCACACGATACTGAGCTTCTTGCAATCCTAGTATTTGCAGGGTGGGAAGAGAAGAGAGGGTGTGGGAGGGCAAAAAGAACAAAAAAAAGAAAGAAAAAAACTTTATTTCATTTTGTCTGGCCTGCAGGACTGCATTGCTCTGTTTAGAAAATGCTGTACATGGCAATACTTACCTAAAACTTGGTTTAAAGAAAAATGTTCAGATGCAGATAAGCAATGCATTCCCTTTTACTTATATTATTTCCAAAAGAAAACTTCCATACTTACCTTTAAGGGTTTTCTTTGACAACGGAAAATCTGAAAATCTTTGGATTTCACTTGCATTTATCTGAAACAAAATAATTTTAATCAATGCTTACAATCTAACCATAAGAGAGGAATTGAACAGCATTCTACAAGTTGGTGTTAACATAAATATGTAGTAGTTCAGTATGACCTGATTCAAGTTAGCTAGTCAGGCAACCTATACCAGTTTGACCTAAGCTAAACTACTGATCTACCATAAACTACTCAGTAAGTAATGACATACTTGAATAATGCAGGCTAATAGCACAATTTAAAGCTCAGACCATCATGAAATCATAGAACAATTTAGACTGAAGAGGACCTCAGAAGGCCCCTGGTCTCCACCTTACTAGAGCCCAAATGTCCTTTTCAGATCTGTGTTTTCAGACCCCAAGCAGGGATCTACTGGGAATATATGCCCATCCTTGTTGCAGAGTGTATTTGGGCACCCAGAGCTGCAGAAATATTACATCCACCTGACTGGGAAAAGAAGAGCTCCCCTATGTCCTGAAACTCACCAGATTCACCAACCTCTAGCACTCAGTGTATTTAATTTTTTAGAGCTGTCCTACACAGTAAAAAAAAACAAAAAACCAAAACCTAAAAAAATAGTTCTTTGTCCTGACACCTACTAATTTAGTTCTCTGCATGCACCCATATTTGAGAGCTGTTAATTACACACACACACACAGAGTCCCCAATAGCATGTGCTTGAGTCCATGAGCTTGTTCAATTATTTACAAAGATGAGGTGTCAAGTAGAGCTCTTGGAAAAAATGTAGTATTTTCAAGGCTGTTCTAACAGATGTGAGCAGCTTTCACTGGCAAAGTTCATAACTAATACTAGCAGGACAAAAAAAACCCACAAAACTCAGGAAAAAAGAATAGAGACTACTGTATTTATAAAGCCTGAGCTGAAAAAGACGGTAGACTATACAGCTTTGAATCCATGCTGACTAAGATGCATAAACTGAGATTTCTAAATGTCAAACTTGGAACTCACAACTCATGCATTTCTAATAGGTAGTGTTTATCTCTAACAAACTGCTGAACAGAAATCTCCCAAATCAGGGACCAAGCAAAACAGTCCTCAGACCCTCCTGACATCTTGAGTTAACAATTCCAGAGAAGGCCTCAGATGAAGAGCTACTGAGCTGTCAGATCAGCCTTGTGTCTACTTGAAGTACCAAACTTTTTACAGCCTCTGCCTGTTATAGAAAACTGAGGGGTCATAGCTGTTTAAAGCATCTAAATCACAACACTACTCTTTTCAGCCTAGTTCTCTCCAGTAAAATCAAGACAAGTAACTTAATACATGAATTTAATCTCTATAAAAAGGTTAAAGCAGGTAAAAGGTAGTAACACCCTTATTAAAACCTGGTTTTGACACATTTCAAGGCAAAGCTCTTGTAAGGTAGATTTCAAGCTTTCACTGCGTCCTAACAGAGCAAATAAACTTTTGTCAAACATTATTTTGGAGGAGGGAAAAAATCCTACTAGAATCACCATTAAAAAAAAGGTCTTTTGTTGACTTTCACATATTGGAATTTTTGACAACTATTTCCAAATTCAGTTGCTAATTTTGAAGATACTATGTATCACATGAAATACTGGGGCAATTCCCACTCTTTATTATTTTGCATGCTAAATATTTACAACTCAATGATGTATACAGTTGCTGTTTAATTTCAGCCAAGAGACTGTCTGCATAGGAAAACAGTAAGCCTACAGGAGGGAAAAGTGTTTCACTAACATCAAAAAAGAATTCATGCAATTGATTATATGCAACTTAAGGGATAGATTTTTACACGTTTGTGATACATCAAATGGGCTATTGCAGCAATCTGAAATTGTTCTAATGATGAAAGTATTTCAGTAGTCAACTTCTTTTTTAACTCTAGATGACCCAGTAAGAACAGATGTATTAATCAAAAAAGAAGACAAATATTGTTCTGCTCTTCCACAATTAACTTCTCTAAATCAATTTAAAAATCATTACATGAATAAGCCTAGCTCTTTTAAAGATGTCCAAGAAAAAAAAAGTGAGAACAGTATTAAAAGAGCAAGGAATGTTAGGAAAGGCCATGTCACAAAGCTTCCTATATTATTTCTCTGCCCTACAAAGGATCCTCTTCCAGGAGCAGAGGAATGTTATGTTGTAGTACCCTTAAACTCCAAAGGTACTGATACATTTTTAAGTCATGTCCAAACAGCAGGCATAAGAAGGACTGATGTCTGAGGTAGGTCTTCTGATAGACCTATTCCACATCTACATGCACCAGTGGAAAACACCTCCAACTTCCACCTAGTTTGTTTCCCTGTCCAAAGTTACTACCTCTGCTCATCTGCTGGGAACCTGTAACTGTGAGCTCTCTCTAATCAACTCCATATGAGAGCAGCCAGCTCATTTCAAATACCTCAAGTGCTATTCTGATCTAACTCAACTAATTTGACACAGAGCAGACTAGAAAGGATTTTGCACAAACAGCTCCCCAGCACATCAGTTAGGCTGTTAATGCTTTTCATGAGCACAACTAGATGGAAAAGACCATGTCCATCAATGGCCTGACAGACAACAAAGTCACTGAATCAACAGAAAATAGCTCATCTATGAACGTATAACACAGAAAATGGTCCCATGATTTGGACACATTGGAACTAAATTTCACATTTTCCATCTGTGCTGCCACACACTTGCCATCTGTCAACAAATGGAAAAAAAAATTCAGTGAAGAAGTATATTGGTTGTCTCTTTACTATTCATTTTATCTTGTTTATCCACTGCAGTCATTCTCACACACGAAATGATGGACAGGAGGCCAAGCTGGATCATCCTGCATCCATCAGCCGTTCTACCACTATTCCATGCACATGTAAATCTAACCCACACACAGCCTGTGTGCCAGAG
>NW_008237231.1:1363895-1365460 GCF_000691975.1 Corvus brachyrhynchos | reverse complement strand
CTTCACAGAGAAGAGCTTACCCAAGAGCTTTCTACTTCCCTTGTCCTTAAGGAATCTGCATGATGCAGAACTCACTGGAGACCCCTGAAGATCCAAGCACATGGCACTTCTTCACGATTCCCACTCCCACAGATCTAGGGTAATATGGAAGAAACACTGGAGACCAAGTGGAAAACCTTGTCAGGAACCAAAAAAGAATATCTGAAGTACTGAAGATAGAAAGTTAGATGGGCATTCAATCGTATGCTCACAGGCAGGAGAATAGCAGAGCAAAAGGACAGCAAAATTCCAACAGAGCTGAGACCAAGAGTCCCCAGAACTATCCTAATACAAGCATATGTTTACCCTGTCTTAATTCTGATGGACATATCTGAATGTTACTAGCCTCTTTTCTCCAACCTCTAAAAATACACACAACCTTCCACTATGCCATCCCCACCTATGCTGCCCTAAGCTCCACAGTGACATTATCACCCATGCCCAGAAAGAGATGCATGTGCGGTCACATCAGTGACACAGAAACATCCACAGACATTCACATAGCCAAGGCTAGGAGTAGAGGAACATGTCATTTGCTTTCAAACAGTCAAGCAAATGATCCAATGAAGCTCAAGAATACTAACTTGCTGAATCTTAACTAATGGAGCTAACATGATTTCTTCAAGGTAACAGATGTGTTCTATACCTCTTGTCATTACTTTCTGCTCAATCAAGTTACAACCACCAAAATGTCATTGCTACCAGCCGCGCCAAGCGCTGCATAACCAAGTACAACTGCCCTGCAAACTCAGCAAAAGTTGGCAGAAGGCAGAGCAGCACCACAGGTAGAGCACATCTGACCCGTTATTCACAATTACAGTGCTTTCCACTGATCAGCGTGATTCCAAAGCCGACTATCTCCCACAAGAATTCAAGGGAATCTGGGTAACAACACCAACACCACTGACTTCAGTTCTGGTATTCAAATACCTATTTCGACTTCAGCTTAAACAACACACTCTCATAGTATGATGTTTGCCCGTCCTGCATCTTCTATGGAGACAAACGTGTTCCATCCCCAACATGAAGACATCCACACTGGTGGAGAAGGGCCAAGTGCCACTGGTCACTACCGTTCCCACGATCTGCTTCAGCCTCCTCCTCCTCGCTGCCCTCCTAACCACAAGCTCCCCCGTCCGAAGGTCCCACTACCCCCGGCTCCACAGCCTGTCCAGTCACCTCCACCAAAACCACTGGAACTGCGGCTACTGGCCCCTCCTCCTCTGCCTGGGGAAAAAGAACAGAGCATCATCCCTACCCCGTGACGGTAAAAGCTCTCTACCTGCTACAGAGCAGTGTCACCCAACACACCTCTTACCTACAGGCACCACCAACAGCCCAGCCAACCAGGGGAGCTCCCCACGCCTGCCCAGGACCCACAGATGCCATCTCTCCTCCTCCCACTTCTATCCACCCGAGGAGAGGAGCCCCTTTTCCGCAGCCCGCCGTGCCCGCCCGCCCCGCACAGCCCGCCCGTACCTCGGGGTAGCGCTGCACCAGGCGAGCGATGTTCTCCCGCTCCACCT
>NW_008237231.1:1360350-1363656 GCF_000691975.1 Corvus brachyrhynchos | reverse complement strand
CGCCGGCGCGCTGGGGTTGTGCGAGGGTTGAAGGAAAATCGCAGTTCGCGAAGAAATGAGCTCGCGCCGCAGCAAGGAAAATACGCTGTGATAGAGATTATAAAACGGAAAGGAAAAAAAAATAAAGCCGTCATAGAAAAGGGATATGTCCATAGTGCTGGCGTAAGTTTTGTCCTCAGCAATGTGGTGGTGCGGGGGAATCACAGAATCGTAGAATGGATTGGGTTGGAAAGGGCCTTAAAGATTATCCAGTTCCAGCCCCTCTGTCGTGGATAGGGGCACCATTCACTACACCAGGGTGCTCAGAGCCCCATCCAATCTGGCTTTGGATAGGGATCACTTCAGGGATGGGGCATCCACAGCTTCTCTGGGCAACCTGTTCCAGTGTCTCACCCTCCTGACAGTGAAGAATTTCTTCTAAATGTCTAATTTAAAACTGCCGTTTAGTTTGAATCTACTGCCTCTTGTTTTATCACTACATGCTCTTGTAAAAAGGCCCTCTTCAGGTACTGGAAGGCTGCAATTAGGTGATCCCAAAGCCTTCTCTCTTCCAGACTGAACAAACCTAATTCTCTCAGCCTTTCCTCACACAGAGGTGCTCTGTCCCTCTAACCATCCTGGTGTCCCTCCTCTGGACTCGCTCCAACAGCTCCGTGTCCTCCCTGTGCTGGGACCCCAGAGCTGGATGCAGCACCGCAGGTGGGGTCTCACCAGAGCAGAGCAGAGGGGCAGAATCCCCTCTCTGGCCCTGCTGCCCACGCTGCTTTGGATGCAGCCCAGGACACCTCTGGCTCTCTGGGCTGTGAGGGCACATTGACAGCTCATGTCCAGCCTCTCATCCACCAGCACCCCCAAGTCCTTCTCAGCAGGGCTGCTCTCCATCTGTTTCCAGCCTGTATCCGTGTTGCTACCGGGAGTTGCCCAGACCCACGTGGAGCACCTTGAACTTGGTCTTCTTAAACCTCATAAAAGTCCCACAGGCCCAGTTCTCAAGCTTGTCCAGGTCCCTCTGGATGGCATCCCGTCCCTGAGGTGTGTCGGCCACCCCACTCAGCTTGGTGTCATAAGTCCATTTGAGATACTGGAAGGCTGTTACGAGGTCTCCCTGGAGCCTTCTCTTCTTCAGGCTAAACAGCTCTCTCAAGCCTGTCTTCATAGGAGAGGTGCTCTATCACTCTGATCATCTTCATGGCTTCCTCTGGACTCATTCCAACAGGTCCATATCTTACTTGTATTGAGGACCCCAGAGCTGGAGGGAGTACTCTGAAGCTGGAATCAGGAGGGAGAGTTTTGTGGCAAGGCTGTTAATGCTTTATTTGCTCATTCGTTACAGGGAAAAACTGACAGATTTGGAAAAATCAAAACTCAGTTGAAGGACATACAGTGGGGCTCGTGTTTAAGGTGCTGGATTTAAGCTCTGACATGTGCTTTGACCCTTCATAATACAACTGTAGTCAGTCTTAATGGCCTTGGCTCAGAGCCTTGAACTATGCAAAGGGTTGGCAGAAAGTCACAAGCAAAACTGCAAATGGAGAGAGTTGTTTTACACTGCGTGGTGTAAGGCTGGTGTCTGTAAGAGGCACATATCTTGCAAGGGAACTAGATTTAACCAACCTGCAGATTTATATTACGCTATCTTTACATTCACCAATCCTTAACCCCTCCCTACAGGAAGGTCTGCATTGCTCTGCAGTTGTTCAGTGGCCAGAAACAATTCGCTGAGTCAGTTTTAGCACTTCATCAGCACACAGAATTAAAAACAAAAACAGGCTGTGGAATTATTGTGCCACATCAGGAAGAGAAAATTACAAACATATTTATGCAATGGCATAAGAAGGAAGTAAACACGATGATGAGGGGAACAGTGAAAGACTCCCAAAATAATTACTGTCTGTGATGAGGGTTTGGAATTCCAGAAAGCCAAGGGAAAAGGGAGTGTCTCTTAATTAGCTCCACTTTTGCCATACATATGTTGAGTGTATCACTGAAAGATGTTTTCCCTCCTCCCCAAGATCAGGGAAGCCTGTGATCATGGAAATGTTTGTTTTCCCTTTAGAATCCATGAAGTTACTAATTTCAGGAGGGAATGGAAAAACCTCCCTTAAATATGCCCCAGTGAGATCTCTCGTCCCAGGTACAGCTTTGAATGCAATGGTTTTCTCTTGCAGTTTATTGCTGTGCAGATGAATAAGGAAGGATACTGAAGGTTTTATTCTTAAAACAAAAATGGTTTTGTCCAGAACTACCTCATAAAAAGCTGCTTACAGGAGATGCTGATCCACCCCAAAGGATGGACTTCAGGGGGTGGCTCATATTTCCCACAGTTACAGCACATTATATTGACATACAAAACAAAGTCCCAGTCTAGCACAGTCAGACTGTCGCAGGGCTCAGCTGTCAGTTTAAGCGTTTTATGTCTGCCTGTAATAGAAAAACAAACAAGCAAAAACCCTCATGTGTAGAGTTCCTGCTGTTGCAGCACTAGAGTGAGTTTACTCTTTTCCTAAGTAAATGTACAGTAAAAGTGTTGTGTTTGAACATGCTGTCTTTGCTCACCTGGTCTATGTTTTGCCTACAGGGCTCACCTGTTTCATAACAGAACAGCAGCAGTGGTCTGTGAGTCATGACAGACAGAAATCCTCAATGAAAAAAAAAAAGGAAAGTAATAGCTTGCTGTCCTGTTTCTACCCCCTTTTATGCTGCTGCCATGAATGTTTTGAAAAGTATCTGAAAAGCATGAAAGCATGCTGATGCTTTTTAATAATTAATTTGCTCATTAGGTAAGAGGAAAGGAAAACAGAAAGTCAAAAGGGCCTTGTCTTGTGTCCCACAGTACAAGGTAAAATGCTGGACGGAGCTCCAGGCTGAAGGTCTGGGAGCCAGCAAGGGCTCTGGAACTGCCCTTCTAATTTCTCTGCTGTCCTTTCACCCTGAGGGGCTTGCCTGAGAAGCAGACAGGGGTTTGTAAAAGTTTCCCTTTTGTACAGGAACAAATTCTACCTTTTGAAATTTATAATAAGACATTTAAAATGTGTATATTTCAGCTGTCTTGTAATAGTACTATCCCTAAAACTGTGTCAAAACCAGAGGTCCTTCTGAGAGAGATTGAGCGAGAGAGATGACGAATAAATGATTCAAGCACAGTTGTTTTCTTGTAATTTGAAGAAATGAAAGGAGTATAGCTATAATGGTAAAAGTAACAAGGCCCTATACACGACCACAGAGAAGAAGGCAGCAATTTTTTACTTTAATCAAGACCTATTTCAGGAACAGCCATTCTCCATAGATTTCACTTTCATGCATACT
>NW_008237231.1:1353330-1360305 GCF_000691975.1 Corvus brachyrhynchos | reverse complement strand
AGGTCAGGGCCCTGGGGGCACTCATAGACCATAATGGCCCTGGCCAGCCTCACCTCAGTCCTCCTCCTACACCCTGGCAGAGCTCCACCCTGCAGCTTCAGGCCCTGTCTGAGTTATGTCATATGTCGTGTTGGTCCCCAGCTCAGCCACAGACATGCCTCTCCTTGGCCATAGACCCCACTGGCTGGGACTCTTGAGCTGCAGAATGACTTCCTGGATTGACCTCGGACCTGCTTTGTCACTGTGGACATGCCCAGTCATCAATGACTGTATCTGAGCCTGATTATGTCCACCAGACCTCATCCTGATTCTCATCCTCATCCTCTCCCTGACCAGGGAATTGATTTTTCCAGCTTGACCTTGGACCTGCCTCAGACGTGTTTGATGAGTTGGACTCTTGGTTGACCACAGCTGCCACCCATGAGCATGCCCTGCTCCCTCACTGAGGGGCTGCGTTACCAGGCTGAAATCCTGGCTCTTACACAGCCACCAGCCCTTGCTGTGCCCTGACAGTCAAGCCCTCATCACTCTGTCTGGGTTCATCCTGAATGGTGACAGTGGTGCGCAGTCTTTGGTATCCTTGATGTTCTCTCTTAAGAAAACCTCAGGGTCAAGCTGAGTTGTACCACACTGCTGTTGCTCTGTATCTGTCTCATGGGCCTTTTTTCACATCAAGGATTTAGTACAGTTGGCCTGACACCCAAATCTTGCCAGTTCCCCATTCTTACCTGTATTCTTTCTTGCATTTCATGGTTGGTCATAATCTGTTGACTTGTTGCACGTGCATCACTCCCTGCACTCCTGCTGTACCTTTTCTTCTGGTGCCTCATGCAGCCACATAGACTCCCGTTCACAGACCACATACTCCAGTTAAACATTTCCTCTGCAAATCTCTACAGGAGTTTAAGGTAAGTAAGGGTTGATTTTATTTGATAATAATATTTTTTTTAAATTATCACTGTATGTGTTTGAGTCAAACTTTGGCATTCACATTAAATCCTTGATTGTTTTATGCTAACCTGATTACTTTCAATTTTTCCACATGATTTTGATCATGTACCTAAAGAAGTAGTCAGCAAACCAGAGGAAGTGACCCCAGAAGTACCAGCTGTCAATGAAATACCACTAAAGCCCTTCTCAATGAAACAACCACGTGCTAGGAGAATTTCCTCAACCAAGAGGCTCTCAAAACTCTTATCTTCCAAGGCTTCCTTGCTGTGCTTCAGGAGAGTTGAGAGAAACCATGTGAGAATATTCTGAGCATCTCTGAATGAGATGCCCACAGTGAAAGTTTGAATCTTCAGTGTAAAATTTGCAGTACTACAGTGTAGCTTCAGAACATTTTGGGAAAAAATTATGGAAATGGCAGTCAGATTTGTAAGTTATTTTTAGTAGGGGTAATGTTCCTATAAGAAATTATTATGAAATTTTTATTTGTCCAAAGTATGTACAATATGACATAGAAGAATAGTAATCCTACTTGGAAAAAGAAAAATATCTTTAAATGAGCATTTTTAGGTGTGATGGCCAGAATTGTTCAGAGCAGAAATGGGTGTTAGAGTAGATGTCAGGGCCCTGAGGGACCCTGCTGTCCCTGCTAAGCCTCCCCCAGGGTCTCTCCCAACTACTGCCCATGGTCTCCGGATCCCTTTTCAGCTTAGCTGAGAAGTATGAGTACTGCAGGCAGGAAAAAAAATCAATGCTCTCAGTTTAGAACAGAAATTTCAATACTCTTATGCAGACCCAGGGTAAGCAACTCTAAAAACAAGTCACAGTAGTTGTTTGTGATGGAGAACAATGAACAAAAGAGACAGGGTATAGAAGAAAGAAAGCCCATAGAACTGGGTTTTCCTGTGAGTAGCCCTATAATAAAAGGCTATCAAGAAATTTTTTTTTTGAAGTTCAAAGTTAAACGGGATTTTCAAAACCACAGTAGAAACACTGTTTCTGTAATTCCTGGTTGGAGCAAAGGGGTTAGTTGTGATGGATAAACAAGTCAGTTATTATGAAGAATATTGTGTGGTGTAATTGAGAGCTTGTATTTTCCTCTTAGTAATGAACAGGTGTTTCCCAACAATGAAAAAAATATGAATTTGCAGATGACATTATGGGCTCTTCTTGGGGAACTGATAAAACAAAAATGCTTTTACCAAGCATATAAATTACAGGAATTTGGGTTTAGGTAGACACTTCAAAAGCTAAAGATGGCATATCTAAAATGGCATAAATTCTTCTGGAATGCCAAAGGACTTTTTGTTTTCTAGAGGACTGCTAATATTCATGATTTAGTCTGCAGGGCCCATAGAATGAACTTTTTGCCAATGAAAGCCCACCTGAACACTGGGAAAGCTGTGATGTCTGGCCAACAAGAGCAATTCCATGGACAAGAAGAAAAGCTTTCACTCAGATTTTCAGACAAGATAACAAGACAAAACAGAAAGTAATTTTTAAAATTAATTACTTACTGTGTCAGACTTTCAGTCTTTAAATTAAATCATATGCCTCTTCAAAATGCTATGATATGTAGATTTCTTTTAATAAGGACACAAGATGAATGTTAAAACAAATACAAAATCAAACCATTTTTCCTTTAGGTCAACAAAAATGTTTTTATTGAAAATTATAAGCATGACCAATCTTGTAAGAAATACATGATGGGATTTGCTGGAACTTGTTTTGGCTCACAGAGCTGTTGAACACACCCACAGCTCGCAGGCCCCATCTCTTCACCCCTTCCCTCAGTTTGCCCTGCAGCACTTCACCCTTCTCCGGGCTGTTGGTGCCAGGCCCACGGTGGTGTCTGGGTGTCTCTGAGCCACTAGGGGCCGTGACAGACCTAGAGAAATAAAAATGAATAATAAACTGGGATCATAACAGACACACCACCCTGAGAAGGACCATTAAATAATCAAGCCTGCCTTTTCATGATGGCTGGGATCTCTGTATAGTCCCAGGGCAGAGGCAGTTATTCCAATGCAGGGAACTCCATAAATATACATTTAATCTTGAACATGAGTGACAGGTCTTTCGCAACTGAGCTGATTTCCTGACTCAGATACAGACTTGACAAATGAAATTACAAAACATGAATTAACCTTTCAGATGATCACACATTTTGGAAGAATGCCATTACCCAAACAGAATAGTACAAACTGTGGTGCTACTGAAGCTTAATATAAAAATGACATGCTTAAATGCTGTCCTTTAATTATAAAGGCATTCTATAGAAAAAAAGCATTTTCATTTAGCACAGTTCTTGGTCTTTCTGTATTTCAGAATCATTTCAGGAGACAATTAATGTATGGTTTTTCCCAGATCATTAGCATAGTGCAATATATTTGGTTTGTCAGATATGTTAAAAAAGGCACAGCACCTTTATGCAACAGGCACTTATGTTTTATTATCCTTGTTTTTATATGCTTGGTTATTCTTGCATTTGGAGAAAGAGTTGTAGTTTATTATTTTGATTCTCTAGTTTATTCACTAGGTGTATTGCTCAACTCTGAAGTGTACATTTCCTTCCTATTTATGATGAGGAACACCTCTTTTTGTGGCCGGGAATTGTAAGCCACCCAGCCTGCCCTATCTATCTGCACGTTTCTGGCTGTAGAAGTTAAATTTGTTTCAAATGTGAGACTCATTAGACTGATATTTCAAAGTAATGGATCATGAGACAAATTTGAAAGAGACATAGGTTGGAAGTGAGTCACAGAGAGGCAATGTGAGAAGGCAAAAGGAGACTGAAGATAAACTACCCTGGTAGTCCCTATTTTTGCTGTCAGAGGTGAGACGGGAGCCATACCCATGTTCCTACCATTCAACCATTCCCGCTGACAGTCCCCATACTTGTAGGAGTCCTGTGTGGACCTGTATGGATGACAGCTGCATGAACTGCAAAGTTATCAAACTAAATTCATCCCTTATATAACTTCAAAGTCTCATAAAAATAAATTTATTTTTCAGGCTTTATTATTTCAGTTTTGTTACATTTCTCAAGTAGAAGGTGCTGACAAGGCTCAGGTGAAAAGGATGCTGTCACTATAGCACGAGTAACCACGTGACCCCCAAACCCCAGAGTGATTGCAGCATTCTAAAAACTGGAGACAGAAAAGTTGCCATGCTAAATTCCCTCATCTTTACAATCACAAATGCAAGGAAAGGGTAGAAGGATTTCTTTCAGGGTGTGATGATGAAGTTGTGCAGATTTGTCTATAGTTCCCTGACAAAGGCCAGTTCGTGATGATGGAGTACAGCCATGTGCCTGAATAGCTGGATTTCTAAAACAATAACAATTCTGCACTTCTGCTGGTTGTAAGAACATGGGAAAAAGCAAAACCAGAAACACTATTAGGAAAAATAACATTTTTCATGGGAGATTCTGGCTACTTTTGTTTGGAAAATGAACATAATGATTTAAAATTTCTTAGCACTAAAATCTCAGGTGTGGGATTCAGCTCCAGTTCATAGATAGATGCATATATAGGCATCTAAATGGAGGGGCTTGGTTCAATTGCTTGGTTGCCATCTGAGGTACTGTAAGACATCCTGCCTGAGCTCCAGCTGCCCTCCAGAAGGGCACAAATCTCCCGTATACCAAACATTATCTCTGCCAGCCTTGTGCTTCTATACCCTAGAACATTGAATGCTTATATTCAATCCCACTTGGAAACTGTAGAGCTGTTGACTCATTGTAAAAGAGACATCTGAATCCCCCTCTAGAGTCTGTTAGCTGTATTGGCTGGATTTCCACTCACTATAATGGGAACATGACGTGTAGACAGGACGTTAAAGTGCCTTCAAGCTGGAACTGACTGCCCCCCATCCCTCCCCAAAGAGTTTAATGCTCATAAAATGTAAAGACTCAATAAGAGGCATGTGAAGACATGGACATAAAAAGCTTCACTGAGCTTCTCAGCAGTCTAGTGTTCCAGTTTTACTTCATTTAGCAATCCTTTGAATCATTTTACCATCAATAATAACACTCAGGAAACAGGTTGTTTCAGACAATGTGGTTGATTCACAGGCAAACTGAAAACCTAAACAAATCTAACAGATCTTTCGGTGGCTACTTTTTGGATCCAGTTCAGAAAATGTTCAGTATTCTTTAATGAAATTAGCATCTCTGTGTCAGACTTAAATTAGACAGGTTTAACAACTCATAAAAACAAACACAAAACCCATAAAAGCTCTGCACAGCTCTACAGAGGATTGGCTCCTGCCAAATTCAGGACCTTGACAGTCACAGCCAACCAGTCTAAGCTAACAGGCTCTGCCACTCAAGAGGGTTTGGCAGAAAAACCTTTCTACCGCAGAGCTAGGATTCATGGCTTCCAAGAGGGGACATGGCTTGGCCTTGGTCCTTGGATCACCACAAACTTGTGTGTCTGGTGGTCACTGGCATGTGGCTGAGCTAGGTGACCACCACAGGACCTGCTCTGCTTGCCCTGCTCAGGCAGTGTTGGGATTGTGCCTTGCCAGGGAGGAGGACACTGTCCTCACCTGCCTCACTGTCACTCTGCACTCCTGGCTCACTGTTTCCCAGTATGTTCTATTGTGTCAAAGGATTTTCTGTGAAGACTGTAGAATAACTAGATAAGTAATAAAACAACAATTAAAATACAATGTAATTAAAGATGAAATTATGCATGAGGAAAACTGTTCCAACTCTATATGTACCAATGATGGCTGTCAAGTTGATTTTTTACTACTCATAAAATTTGGGTGTTAGGATGAAACTGTTTCTATCCTAAGATTCTTATTTAGGCATTCACTATCTGTCTAGCTAGAAGCTGTCCTGTGAGGCACAAATAGGAGCAACTGAAAGCAAAAGCAACAAAAGCCCCAGTGCTATTGCTGTGTACCATTCTGGTGTGTGTGTGCTTGTTGTCCACAAAAAATGGCATAATATGTATCAGCATAATATGGCATATTATGCTGCTGAATGAGATACAAAGATCGTTCAAACAAGTCATGGTTGAAAAGAAGCCAGAGATCAGAGGAGAAAATCCAGGACACACAGTGAGGGATTTCAGTTTAAATTTAGGAGAAAGGAAGGGGCATTTGAGTTACTATTTATGTTCTTACAGAAAAGAATAAAAAGGTTTATTTTCCTTAATGTGGAATTGTTTTAAACACTGCAGAGCAGGTGAACTTGGTGTACTAAGAATACAGACCAATAGCTTTAACTTACTGACAACAATTTATGTGTGTATTTTGCTTTGTTTTCCCTTCAGTCACCTCTCAAAAGCAGTAACAACCGAAACTGCCCATTCATCACCTTCTCTTTGATCTTCACTCTTGATAACAACTCTTTTGCATCTTCATTCAAATCACTCCACCCCATTCCTTGCAGTAATATTAATGAGAGACTTCCTGTTCATGGAGGCTTTTCTGCAATAAATCCAATTACTGCCACTCCAGGGAGGGGTTCAGTAGGCAACAAATGCAGCAGGAAAAGCAGTTTGGTGTTATAGATGGATTTTTAAAAGCTGTTTAGAGTCCTCAAGATTCTGAGGCAGGCAAGGTAACTGCTATAGATTGGAATAGATAACTGTATTTTCTTAGGTCCCCCAAGATCCTTCTACAGGATGAAAACATTCTGTGTCAGTTCTTAGACAGTATGGATTGGAAAAATGTGCTTTGGAAAATAAAGACCTTGGAGATACATTGTAATTCATGAGGGACATGAACATCAATTCAAATTCCGAAAAATGTAGTGAAAAATAAGCCACTGAAAAACATGCTCTTTCGAGACAGCCAGAAAACCCTTTGTAAATCACAGAATCACATCAAGTCCAAATCCTGGCCCTGCACAGCACTCTCCCCAAGAGTCACACCATGTGCCTGAGAGGGTTATCCAAATGCCTCTTGAACTCTGTCAGGCTGGTGCAGTGACCACTTCCCTGGGGAGCCTGTTCCAGTGCCCAACCACCCTCTGGGTGAAGAACCTTTTTCTAATACCCAACCTAAACCTCC
>NW_008237231.1:1336105-1353175 GCF_000691975.1 Corvus brachyrhynchos | reverse complement strand
GTTTTAATGTCTGTCTTACATTGTGGCACCCAAAACTGCCCCCAGCACTCGAGGTGAGGCCGCCCCAGTGCAGAGCAGAGTGGGACAATCCCCTCCCTTGCCCAGCTGGTGATGCTGTGCCTGGTGCCCCCAGGACAGGGTTGGCCCTCCTGGCTGCCAGGGCACTGCTGACTCATGTCCAACTTGCCACTGACCAGGACCCCCAGGTCCCTTTCCACAGCTCTGCTCTCCAGCATCTCATTCCCCATCTCTCCATACATCCAGGGTTGCCCCACCCCAGGTGCAGAATCCAGCACTTTCCCTTCTTGAACTTCATCTGGTTGGTGATTGCCCAGTCCTCCAATTTGTCCAGGTCTCTCTGCACGGCCTCCCTGCCTTCAAAGGAGTCAGCAGCTCCTCCCAGTTAATCCTGTGATAAACATAGCAAATTGCATCTTTGAAAGGAATTACAGGCTAGCTATATTGTGAATGATCCTATCCGCAACTCTACTGTACAAAGCATGTATCCAAGGAGTTCAGGCAAATGGTTTCTTGCAGTACCTGGTCTCAAACCGTGCTTGCACACAAGAAGATGGGATTCAGTGCATTTCCCTGATTTTCAGCAGCTGGGCACCACACTACAAGGGAGTGTGGAGGAGCATGGGTTCACAGAGAGTCTTCTGCACTTCTGCCAGGAAGCAGCTGTACTCAGAGTATAAAAACTCCTGTGAACAGGTAAGTTAACTATGAGCTGCAGATTTTTAAAGGTCTCCACTGTAAATTTATCACCATTTATGTTGTCTCTAGCAGCTTAAATGTGCAAGTGGCATTCACAGTGTATTACTTTTGAAATATCTCCATGGTCTCATTTGACATTCCTGTGTTGGGTTAACTTTTTCCTGTTAAAGAGAGAGAAGCTGCCCTGGAAACCTTGAAGCTTGATCTCCTTGCACATTCTGAAGTCAAGGATTAACCTTAATGAGGTGTCAGTTTTGTTCCAGTAATGGTTTAGATTTACTTCAAAATAAATTTCTTGGATTTACCTCATGATTTTCTTCAGAAGTAGGAGACCATTACCTGAACATAAGCTCATGTTTTATTATCCTGATCACTTAGCCACATCATTTTGCCTCTGCAGCATGTAAATACAGAAACAAAAAAGAAAAGAAAAAAGAAAGTAAAAAGTAAAAAGCAAAAGAAAAAAGGAGGGAGAACAGATTTTTCCGTTTGACAAGAGTTTTTCAGTGCACAGTAAAGACATAAAGGCTGTGTTTGTCATATACATCTGCTTGCCTTTACAGACCTTTCTTCTGACTCAAGGTCTAATTTTGAGACTTAGAAGGAGATGAGAACTGATAATATATACATTCCTCTCTTCTCCTGAGTTTCAAAATAAACAAAACCAAATTTTTCTTTCTTAGATAATGGATCCTTCAAACCCAGTGGATATGCTGGTTTGTTTTTAAATAATTTTACAATTATTTGTGCACTTATTTAGTAAGTTGTCATTTTGGTATTCCAAGAGCTTCAAATTAGAGCAATAAAGTTGCACTGTGTTTTCTAAGATACCACTGTAGTTTTTTATCTCATTTGCCACTTATAATATCCATAGTACAGCTACATACTAGGATATGTAGATTGATATATTGAAGCTCTACATCTGTTTAAGTGTCACCATTCACAAATGTTTAAATGGATACCTGCCTTGATGTCCCATTTAGTGAAATTAATTGATTTCATTAGTATTGTGCAAAGGCTTCTATGTGTAATGGTGGCAGAGAAACAAACTCTTTGTACAGATGCACAAACATTATGGAAGAAGACTCACTAGCAATTTGACTTCAACACTGAATGAAGAGATTTAACTAACCTAGAAACTCTAGAATTACAGTAAACATATGCAGTTGCACTAGAAATACGGGGTTTATCTTTTTATCAGGAAGACAGTTTAGGGGTGGGTGAAACAGTAATATTCAGGGACTGAGGACTAGACAGAAGGTAAGAAAAATCCTCAATGGCTCCACTGCCTTGTACTTTGAAGAACAGTTTAGGTTATCACCACGAGAATATAATACACTGGTATTGTTATTAACAATGCTTTCAATTTATAGTCACTTTGCACTGGAAAAAAGATCTTCTTTCATAAAGTTACTCACAAATTATTGATAGTAAGGGTATGGTTAAATAGATCTCCATTTAACAAGCTACTCAGCCAGTTTGTGACACTTTACCGTACCGTAAATCCAGTCTCTCCTGATGGGACAGAATTTGCTGAAAGTCCTTGCAAGGAGTTTGAAAGATAAACCGAGACTTTTCCTTGAGTTTCAATGCTTCCAGATAGTTGTTTATTAAGTCTTATCAGAGGAACAGAGCCACTAGTGTGACCCAGGTACAGCATAGAAGGAAGAAAAGTAGGAGTGAGAGCGTCTTCTGACTCTTTATCAAGATTTACACAGCTTTTAAAGATATTTTAACCAATAGTTACTAAAAACATACATTATTTTCACTTTCTTACCAATTATTCAGTAACACATCCAGGAACTGCGGAATTCTCTATCCAATCATTCCAAACTACTTTAATAGCAGAATATGGAGTAGTAGAAGAAGAAGAAGGTTTAGAGAACAACAACAATCCTCCATTTTGATATTTTTTACTCTTACCTATGTACTACAAAGAGAAGCCCAAAACCTCTAAATTTTTCACCCTGTGACAATCTTACATAGTAGTCTATCACCTAATTCACACCACTGTATTTTCTAGTTCTTGTCTGACTGTTGGTAATTTTTTCCAAGGTTTGAAGCCAAAACAGTGTTGTTCAGGGGGGTAAGAACCCTTAAAAACAGGCAGAGAAATATTCTTGGCACTCTGGGTTCCTACAAGTTTGCAAATACCTCAGTGTACATAAACTGCTTTTACCCTTCAGTCAGGCAGTTAGAGGGTATTCAGGATTATTTTGTTGGATCATTTTCACTGGAAGGAAAACACCTGCTTTATCTCTGCATATCCTGGTTGAGCAAATCATCTACCCAAAGTCCTGTTTCTTAAATACAATAATAATACACAACAGCAGGAGGGTAACCTCCACACTCAGAAACCTAAGTTCTTTTTCTGGATAGGTCTGATTTAAAAAATTTTAATCCATGTTGAATTACAAGTATAGATTTTACTGGTGTATTCTTATAGTGGAATATAGGCATGAAAACAATTTGATGCTTACTATTTTTTGTTAAATGAGAAGTATGTCATTCTAAGAGAGCAATAACAGAGAATTATATGTCATTAAGTAATATGAATTAAAAATCCAGTAAAAGATTTGAAGTGGGCTGTAAGTTCCAACATAAGCCAGTGACTAAGACTTGCTCTTTCTTTTGAGCTCCCCTTCAGGTCACAGTACCAGAGGTCTCCAATGCTCTTTCTAATCTCCTGGTTGCTTTCATACACCTATGCTGTGTGATTCTCATGCAACCAAATGAATTCCTCCTCCCTATTCTAAAAGTCACTCTGGTCTGATCATCCACTAGAGTGGAGCTGAAGCCTTCCACAACTAGGTCAATGTTTTACCTTCATGACACAAATCAATGACCTACTCAAAAGTATTTTCTCAGTTCAAAGTTATTGCAAGTATGTTGCTGGGTCAACCATGCACTAGTAGGCTGTGCCTCTCTGTGCAAGTGGTATCTGCAGCTGTCTCATCCTTTTCATCACCTTCTACTCTCCCTTCTAGTCACTGATGCCGGTGATTATTGGGTCTGGATGCTGCAAGTTCCAATTTAAAATTTTGCTTAACATCAGACTGTGCTTAGTTGGCATTTTCCTAATCTCTTACTCAATCTCTCCACACATTTGCCTTCCTCATAGCCTTTTTTGTTCCATCCTTGGCTCTCACTGTTGCTTCCACCCTCACCTTGCACCAGCAAGGTGTCACCACAGCCCACGCTGGTGCCATAATTAGGTTTCCCAGGTAAGAAGGTCATTTGGTAGATCCTTTCCTGTTTCCCTCTTTTGTCATTTTCTGGGCACAGAGCCAGGACCTGGGCGTTTTGCCAGCATACACGCTGCTCTTCCACCCCACCCTGGACCTCATGTGTTTGTGCCTACATCACCTCTGGAGCCGTGCAGCGGGCCGCACCCCTCTCTACACCCCTGCTGTGGAGCCACTCCTGGTCCTGGCCACAACACCTCTGTCGGCCCTGCCTGGGAAGCCATGCCCAGAGCTGGGCTCCTCCACATACTCTTGGCCCTGTGCTTCCCTGCCAGCTTCCTCAATGCATTTTCCCAGCAGTGGAACACAGCTTGGGTCCATCAAGGTGTAGTGCTTGATGCATTGAATTTGGAATGCAGACTTATTCTGCTTGAGAAAATGAGAGAACATGGGCTGCTGCATCAATCAGACATCTAACAAGTCATGGACTTTTAATTGATTTGTAGGTTTACAGTGCTACACCATCCCCAGACATACCAGGCTCCTCCATAGGTATGTCTGCTGGCACAGGGGCTCCTCTCCTCTCGCAACAGCTCTTGCAGCAGCAGAACATGATCAGCCCTTGCACTGGGTCTGGCTGGGATGGAGTTAACTTTCTTCATGGCCTCCTGTGTTTTGTGTTTGGGACTGAGACAGTGTTAGTAACACACCAGCGTCTTGGATGTTGCTGAGCAGTGTTTGCACAACCCCAGGGTCCCTTTTTTTTTTTTTTGCCTCTATTTTACCCCACCAGCAAATAATCTGGGGGTTCACAGGAAGCTGGGAGGGGACACAACCAGGACAGGTGACCCTGATTGACTAAAGGGATTTTCCATGCCATACACCATTGTGCTCGACTATGAAATCAATGGAAAAGAGAGATGTTTGTGGTTAAAGCATTTGTCATCACAAGTAACTATTACAAGTAGTGAGTTCCTGCTTCCCAGGAAGTAGCTGGACACTTTCTGCTAAGGGGAAGTAATGAATTAATTCCTTATTCTGCTTTGCTTCCACAAATAGCTTTTCTTCACCTATTAAACTCTTTATCTCAATCCGAGTTTTCAGCTTTTGCTCTTCCAAGTCTCTCCCCTATCCCTCTTGGGAGAAGTGAGCAAGGGGCTAGGTGGAGGCTCAAGGTCAGCCACTACAGCACACAAAATACTTTTGCCTTGGCTGACAAAGTCTTTTTGTTGTCCTGAATGAATACAGATCTGTTCTCTGCCATCAGGGCTGATGGAAAACAGGTACACGTGGCACCATCAGGACATGGAGGAAGAACTGGTTTTGCCTCTCATCTTGAATGAGGAGGTGTTTGAATGAAAAAGTATTTCTGGTACTCTGACTTAATCATGCATGAGGAGGGTTAATTGCAAAGGCAAAAAATTATTTCTGCCTCCTTTTCGAGCATCTTCTACCAAGCATCACAGTGCCAAGAAAATTAAGGAGAGAGGAAAAATTTTTGCTGTTCTGGGTAGCAGGACTCAGCTCCTCCTTAGAAACTGTCTGCTTTTACATTACCAATCTTCTCATCCCCATTCCCTGGACAGCATATCCAGCTCCTAACAAGATCATGAAATCTAAGATCACACAAAATGTAGATACTATTACCAGAGGCTGTCCATACAGGGGAGAGTAGTTGAGGGTGATAGGCAGTTCCTAACTGCCTCCATATTAATTATTTGTCCATCTCGGAGCTGCTGGGAGCTGCTGGTGTTGTTGAGTAATAGTGTGTCACCCAGGTAATGCAACATGTCACTTTTCAATGTGCTACAACACTTAGGTAGTCCATTCTGCCAGATTAAGGTAGTCAGCTCTATAAGTGCCATTTTCTATTTCCTGGGGCAGCAACTGATCCCCAAAACAGGCTGTCAGGTGTCCCAGTGTTGCAAAATGTGGAATATATAAAATTTTCTTTAAAAAGGATGTTCTTTGATGTTTAATCTCTGTGTAATTTTAAACCTAATCAACAAGAAAGGAAATTTAATCCATGAAACAGATAGCAGCTAACAAGCTCTAAGTGATGTCTGTTGGAAATTAGTTGTTGGTGGGATTGCATTGTTAAGGTTTAGAACTTGACAACCTTCAATGATCTTAGATCCAGGGGGAGATTACTAAAGCATGGGAAGAAGAGTGTACCACTGATAGTGGACACAAAGAATGCACAATCTGTGGCCCACCAGGAAATTTGGGAGAACGGACAAGATAAGGAAAAAAATAATAAAGCCAACTCAGCAACTGTGCTGAATCAGCTTCAACTGGGGAAAGGTAATTCTGGTAGTGAGAGTCTGTGACTGCAACTCAGGGCCCACCAACTCCTGAAGCCCACAACTCAGGAGAAGAGAAAAGAATGACTGGGAATCGTTAACCAATAGAACATTAGCACCACTATATAAGGATCTCTATACTGCAATAAGTCTGGTACACAAGCGCCTGCAGGGTAGGCAAGTCCTTGCAAATTAGCCCAAGAGAGTAGATAGTATTTCCATTCTATATATGGCACAAAATCGTTATTGTGCAATTTCACTGATTTGGTAAATGTCTGTTGCCATGCTGATCCTGTGGCAACATTTCCACCGTCAAATCCAGATGAGTACATAAATGTGATTGTTTACTGAACACGTACATCTCATAAATCCCCTTGCCTTTAAAGCCAAGCCATTACTAAGGCTTTGCCGTCTTAACTCTGCATTTTTCTTTTGCTCTTAATAAAGAAGCTTCTATGTAGATCTTGTGAGCTTGTAAATAGAACAAGAAGTTAAAACTGATTAAGTTACTTTGGCATCAATTGTGCCATCAAAAATACTTTTACTAGCATTTTTGTGCTAGTAATTAAAGAAATCAGACTCATCCTATCTTTATATAGTGTTGTAAAACTTGTGTGTGATTCTTTCATCTGGTGAAATAGACCAGTATAAGGCAAAACTTATGGATGGTATTACAGGAAAATGAGAACATATATAAATTTTTCAGCATGTCACTGGTCGCTGTACCAACAAATACCAGAAAATGCTGCAGTTATATCAATATAACTTGACTATATACTTGAATATAACTATAACTTTTACATACATATATGTATGTGGGTGTGCGTGTGTGTTTGTAGTCTCTAATGCCTTTCCTGTAGAGTATTGATACAATTTCTCAGTTTTTCATTATTCCTCATGAAAAAATAAGTAGTGGATTTTATAGCACAGTCACTTTTTAATGCACAGAAACTTCATATTCTTTTCAGTATGAAATACAAAGCCTGTATGGTCCATTAACAAAGTGATAATTTTGCAAGAAAACTACCAATGCAATGTAGTTACTTCAATTGGAACAGGAAAACTTTTTAATTCTGCATCCTTCAGGACCCAGGATTTTACTTAGTCTGCACCACATATTTTTAAATACAGGTTGACACAATTAGAACAATTCAAGCACAGATTTACCCAGAAGGAGAGCACCAAAGGGGCTGAAGTTACCCTGCTAACATTACAAGCTATCATCTCCAATGCTCCCCACTAAAGAACTCTGCAGAGCACACAGTTCTCCCTTGCAGGCTTACACAGGCTAACTATTCATAACTGGCTGGATTAGGTGCCACAATAAAGGTAGCCAGGATGTTGTGTGGATGAAAGCTAGGAATGGAACAGCAGAGCTGGTTTACAGGAGAGCTGCTTGTTTAGCAGAAAATCTCATACCACAAGAATGGGGTAGGCTAAATAAAAGAATAAGCATTCAATTTTGCATCATTGTTTCTAATGTATTGAAGTTGCTTCTATTTCCCCACCTACTTAAATCCTCTTCTTTTACTGCCAGGTGCACTGGAGAGAGTCCTTTGCTTTCAGCCACTCTGTATTGATCCAGTTATTTTAATTTAATCCTGTTATTAATATGCAGGTTGCTACTTCAGTTTTTAATATGTTTAAATCCTTCCAAGCTGACCTCTTTTGCCTTTGCCTTTGTCTGGGAAACTTGTAACACACAGTTCTCAGCAAAGAGCCAAAGCAAAGCAGCCTCCTCTCCCTCATGCACCTCCTGGTAATGTTCTGTCTTCTCAAACATGTTACTCTTAAGAACACTTACAGGTAGAAATAGAAACTGAATTAGATAATAGAAGGGTAGAGTTTAACTCCAGGGTTTGTAAATCTCACTCAGCTGCTAGCTCCTTCCTTTCACAGAGTTCCCTCTCTCTCCTCCTTCAAGACCTCCGTACCAGTTGCACATGCAAATCAATAAACTGTGAAGCCAGTTAGGTATTTAGCATGAATTCATCAAGGAGAAAAGAGAACACAAATCTTCTGGCTTCATCTCTCCCATTAGTGCCAGCAAAGTCCCCTGTGTTACACGTCATGGTCACAATCATGTAATGCGCACCCACTGTTTCCTCAGTTCCCCACAGTCACATCAGGACTGGAACCACACCTGGCTACATAATAAAATTTCAGTGGTTTCATTTGGATAGCCATTCGTTTCCACCTCGGATAGTAGGGCCCAAAAGATTCTAGCAGACTTTCCAACTACAACTCCATTGCACTCTATGCTGTAAATAGTACAATAAGGCTGTTTTTCTCTGGGGTCCAACACTGAGGAGCTCTGCAAAAGTGACAGTGCAAAGCAAGTTTCAGAGTTGTCGCTGAAACAGAGTGATAACAACCTGCTGGACTTTATTTAATATATTACACATTAATTAAAGAGCTAATAATCCTGTGCAAGGAAAAAACATATGTATTTCCTGATTTACTTGAATTATAATTATTAAAGACAGTTATCACTAAGGATTTATCTACACTGCTTACATATTTAATTTATAAGATGGAAGGGGAAAAAACTGATTTACAAAAAGATTCTGTTCAAAATGTAACCTGTATTTATACAATATCATTTCTCATTAAGCATTGGGTATCCATTTCTCAAGGAATTTAATTAAGTGTACTTGATGAGAGAGTGAACAGAAGTAATTGACAAGACTCATTAAATTCCCCTTAAAACATACAGGTACGGACTTCAGTGGGAGTTAAATCAAACCCTAAATTAAGAGCCAGATTGCTTCAAGATTAAAACAACTCGTTTCAAAGCCTGGGGACAGTTTGTTCAATTTTATACTGTATTGGTATTCTTCTTTTATTAAGTGCACAAACAGGTGGGATGAGATTCCTCTCACCTAACTTTAGATAGATACAGTTTACAATTTGGAGCTAGTCATGCCAGACTCCCTTTATACTCAATGGAGAGGAACAGCCTCTTTTAAGGCATGATTCATCTGACCTATTTAAATGTCTACTTTAGAATGAGATAAATTGTGTGCTATAACCATTTGGTCTTCTTCATTGAAAATAGAAGTAATTAGGCTAATTCATTTAAAGGGAGCTGTCTGCAGCATAAGTGTTTACATTTAGTAAAGTGATTACTTTCTTTGGCAGATGAAGGTATTTAGACTCATCATCAATGTGTGTAGAAGAGGATAAGTTAGTCAGTTGAACTAAAGCACAAATGTATGTTTTACCTGATCTTCCAGATGGAACTTACTGGCTATACACAGAGCAAAGGTAAAATATTTTTTACTCAATAATACTCTTTATTCTTCTGATCTACTATATTCATAGCTGACCGACATCCATAGTAACTGGTATTTAAAAGAAGGATGTGAATGGGCTACTCCTTCCCCTCCACTGTTAGGGGTATTTATGCAAACACAATAAAGTAAGGATTTTGTGTTATTCTTGTGATCCTCTTGCAATAAAAGAATTCTTGGAGTTACATGCTAAAAATGATCACAGAATTATCTGTCATATAATTAAGTTCAAGACAATCTGCTGCTTAGCTGGAATGAAAGGCATTTTCACGCCACAATTTGTATTAATTTCCCCTGGCATATTCACAGAGGCATTCTGATTTAGCTCTATCATAGTTTCTGTACCTTGTTCTCCAAAACAGAGCATGTAAATAAAGCCAGAGTTTTCTCTGGAGCATTAATAATTGTACTTGCTTCAAGGTTTAAACAGAGTATGATATGGTTTTAGCTCAAAAACTATTTTACTAAAGATATCATTAGATTTTCTGTTATGCAACTTTATTATAAATTGTGAAAAATTTTTATTGTGTTTCATTTAGTTTAATTTTCTTAATTAAATGAAGATTGAAGTAATAATTTTTGTAAAATTTATTACCTTCTCCACCCAGCACTGGAAATCATTACGTTCTAAGGACACCCAGCACAATTGCTGTAGTGACTATCTCTGATAATCTGGTTATTAGTCTCTAGTAAAAGATGACCTGATATATACAATGAAACAAACTTCCTCATGATGGCTTATATTTACACCTTGCAGTCAGTACACAGAAGCATTCTGTGTCTCTGCAAATGTTTGTTTTGAAGAGTTAAGTGTGACATACGTGCTATAACCATTTGGAATCACAGAAGCATAAAGTAATCTAGATGGACTCTGGGACCTTGTCAGGTTGAATCCCCTCTCAAGGCAGGTCTAACTCTGATGTTAGATGCTCAGTGCCTTCCCCAGTTTTACATATCTGTAGTTCCTAGACAACTGGTTATAGTGTTGGATCAGCTATGATTCCATCATTGGAAGTGTTCAAGGTCAGGCAGGGTGAGGTTTGAGCAACTTGATCTAGTGAAAGATGTCCCTGCCCATGGCTGGAAATGATCTTTAAACGTCCCTTTCAACCCAAATAAATCCAGGATATGTATATATATATATATATTTTTTTTTTTTTTTAATAACAGTAAATAAGAATTTTTTTCATGGAATTTATGTCCATTATTACTTGTCCTTTTGTGTTGGACCCCCAAGGAGATCTGTAACCATCCACTAAAAAGTTGTACACAAGTAAATCCTTTTCATCTTTTCTTCAGACTGAACAAACCCATTTGTCTCAGCCTGTACTCATGTGTCACAGGCTGCAGCCCCCTGGTCAGCTTTATGCTCCTCTACTGGACTTGTCCCTGTATGCTAATGTTTCTTGTATTTGGGAGTCCAAAACTGGACACAACATTCCAGATGCAGCCTCTTGAGTTCACAAGGAAGTCACTTTCCCTAGCCTGCTGGCTACACCCTTAATAATGCAACCCAGCATGCAGTTAGGCTTTGTTGCTGCAAGGGCACATTGCTGGCTCACGTTTGGGTTGTTCACCATGACTCCCAGGCCCTTTCCCAAAAGACAAGGAGCCCACTGCAGCCACATGAAACACATATTCCTTATTACAGCAAGTTCTATTAGATCAATTTGGTGGCCCTTCATTCTTGTACTTGAAGAAATGCCCAAGTTAATTTCTTTCCACCACTTCCATACCATATAGAATTTATAGAACACCATATTCTAATTCCCTCGTTTATATGGAGAATATATATGAATTTGTATTCAGAATATATATTCAGAAATCTATGTTCATATGGTATAGGAATATGTAACATCATCTATGTTCCATACAGAATTCCATATTCATTTATAAGCTGTAAGAAAACTATGGATTTTTTTTTTCCTTTTCTAATAAATTCCAATATTTGGGTTCCTTTTCTGATGTTTTCACAAGTTATGCATATCATAAAGACCTTGAATCCAAATGATAATAGTCAGCTCAGAGTCCATTGCTTGCTGGTGAAAGCTGCTTGCCAGGATTTTTTTCCTAGTCATTCTGTCTTACAAAAGCCTCTTGTACAAAAAACTCCCTCACAGTATGCCTTTGTCCTTATTACCCCGAATATCTTCATATCACAAACTTTCCCACCACACCAGCAAACTTGCTCACCTCACTGCTCACTTCTTTTCCAGGTCACCTAAGAGCGTGCACAGAGCTTTGGGAAAATCAGTGGTTACCAGTGGTTGTGACCAGTTGTTACCAGTGACCTTCTTCCACTATAATAAGTAACCTGTCTTCTCACCCTCTCTTTCCCAAGTTGTAACCTGTTGTTTACCCATAATATTACTTTTTATTTAATGTCATGACTACTAAGTTTCCTTGGAAGCTTGTGATGATGGTACTATGAAATGTCTTCAGAAGTACAAGCAGATTGCATCAACTTGGCTGTCTTTGTCCAAATATTTGCAACTGTAAAGTAGGAGTTTCGTTTTTAGAAAACAAACTGAGTCTTCCATAGTGCATCTTTTATATACCAGTCATTCACCAGCCTTACAGACTCTCTGATGATCTTCTTGATGTGCTGAGGAAGAGTTTAGTCCTTATTTAGAGATCTTCAGCTGGATGCTCCTCCCAGGTCGGTTTTTTTCTTTTTTTCTTTTTTTTTTTAATATATTATCAGCCAGAATTTATTAATTTTTCTATTTTCCTCATTTGGATATGACTTCAGTGTTTTGAAGGTTGCCTTCTTGCTTCTGATGACATCTCTTCCTTATTATTTAGTCATGCCTGGTTCTTTGTACCTTTACTCAAGCCTGTCTTAATAGGTTGCATGCACTGGCATATGACCTAAATATATTAAATGCATAATTCTGCCGTGTCCCAGGTATTGGCCTCTGGTGATTATATTTATGCACATATTAGTTAAGGAGGAAGAGAAGGTTGCCTAGTTTCTGCCAAGAGAGCAGATGTTGTATGCAGTACTAGCCAACCTATGGCTCTGACAGTCAAGACATCAGACCTATAATAAAGCAGAAACCCTGCATAATTTCAACCAAACATGTTCACCCTCCTGTTCTAAGCAGTGGTTTTATACTCTAGAGCTGTAAAGGTAACAATCTGCTTCATATGCCTCTCCGGGCCGCAGCCCTCTGCAGCTATCCCCTACAAGCCCAATCTGTCTTGCCCTATGAGGGATCCTACTAACAATACTCTCTTCTTTCCAGTCCAGGGAAAGTGCAGTCCCAATGACTATTACAAATTAAATTAGTGATTAACTGAATCCTAAAATAAGGGAGGAAGAAGGACAGACAGCCACTCATAAGGAAAAAGCAAAACAAAGGGGTGTCATGGAGTTATTTTCCAAAGCAGCACCAAATACACAGCAGTGTCATGAAGTGCCAGGGTCAGACTGCAGCTACCATTTCAGAGGTCTCTCTCATAACCACCTTTCCTTGCTGCTATGCAATGCTAATATGCTTTTGGGACACCACTCTTACCTTTCTTCTGGTTGGCAAAAAATAGATCATATCTTGCTATGATGTCTTTATGTCATTCTAAGGTATCAACAAGTCTATTTCAGCAGAAACAACCCTGTACAGGAAACAAATTGAGGAGTCCATATTGACAATGTAAGGTGTAGGAAGGCCTTGGAGCAAGAGGCAGCAGCAACAAGCAGTACTTGTAAAGTGAGGAATGTGCTGTGTGGGCAGAGCAGAGTCTAAAAGTGGGGGAAGGGAGCAGCCCATTCTCCAGGGTTGGGGAGGAAAAAAGAAGCAGGTGAATGATAAGACTCAGCAAGAGGAAGTGCTGGAGGAGATTGTGAAAAGGAGTAGTCTGCAGTGACACAGGCTGCAAGATGTGACTTGTGAACACAGTGTTCCTTGAAGACTGGCTGTCCCTGTGGGAGCTGATCTGCTGCCTGTGGTGTTTACAGGGTGGTCAGTGATGGTCTGCACCCCGCAGCCTGCTCAGCCTGGCCTTGGCTCTCTCCTTGCCTCACAAGGGGCTGTGTAGCACACAAACAGCTACAAAAACACAAACAGCATTTGGATCTTGATGTCCAGGCAATCTTCAAAGTGCACCACTTCACAGCTGAAATGCCTAAATGAAAGTCCAAAGCACTTTTGAAATGGGAGTTGAGGGCCAAGTGAAAGATCCTGGAGTACACCCACTGCTCAGTGGAAATGCTGACCTGTGGCAGTGGGAACCATACACTGCAATCCTCCATGTCCTCTGAAACTCAGATGGATCTCCAGATGTTAACACACATCAACACATAATGACTATTAGAATAAACTGAGGTATAAACAATGGGCTTGTTAAACAGAGGAGAGGCACTGCTTTTGTCCTTATGAGTACTTTGATCCAAGTATTTCTTACCTAGCCTAGTGTTAAAAATATTTATTTTAAAAACAATAAGCAGATTTAGTACATTTTAAATGAAAGACGCTCCGTATTTATGCTTTGCCTTGTCATGAAGCCATTCTCACTTAACACAGGGCGTTAATTAAACCAGCCTTCAGTAATCTGGCTGACAATTTACACAGTAATTAGTTCAACAGGAACAGACAAGACTGTTCAGTTCTTTCAAGCCTCAAGGCTGATATGAGCCTCAAGGCCAACTGCTACAAGATTTAACCAACCCTTCTGCACATTCTTCTCAATTTCCTAGGTACAGACCAACTTTTAGAATCAATCTTTCTGGCTTTCCAGAAACCTACACATTGAATTCCTCCACTGAGAATAAGTGGAGTTAGCACCACCCATTAGCACAGCAGTATTTGTGAAATGCAATTTTTGAAGAATTTGCCCTATAATTAAGGTATGTGTGTCAGCATCCTCTTTAGTGGCATTCGCAATTAAGATTACTAATGATGTCTCATGTCTGCAGCCTCTCATATGCTATTTTGGCGCTCTGTTTCAGGTTTTTAAACCGGAAAACACTACTCATTTACAAGAAACACCTCTGTATCTTCCTGGAACAGCTGTTAGCTAAAAACCATGGAAAAAAAATTAAAGCATGTATCTTATCTTAGGTTTATGGAGCAGAAATTAAAGCACATAAGGTGCAAGAGACTCTAAATAGTGAAATACAGGCAGTGTTTTCTTGCCATCATGATCCATACATGGAAAAGACATAAATTGTAAGTGAGGTGGAGTAAGGAAAAGACATTCCCATTTGGAAATGGGGTTATTTTTCACAAAATAAATTTCTGGTAAAAGACTCCATAGATAGGAGCTCCTTCTAGTCATGGTCCAACACACATTTTCTAATGCTTATGTGACGTACCAAAGATGCTGTGAAAAACAAAGGTCTTCTCATTATACAAATGGCTATGCCCAAATCTCTAAGTATTCTGGATAAAAGCCATTGAAATATAATTATCGCTGTGGTCTTGCAGCCTCCCTCTAAAGCCATTAGTGTATGTACTTGTCACTCTTCTAAACAATTCCATTGCTTTTTAGACAACAAAAAACATTTCTTCCTTATTATCTGAAAGACTATACATTGCTTATACATTAAATAAACATCTTGTCACTCCTTCCCTCTGCACTAAAAATATGCCAACAAAGATTTTAATGATGTGAAGAAAAAAGTACCATTAATCAGATTTCTAGAAACGGAGAAAAAGATTGACTGAAACTTAGAAATACAATTCCATTCTTGACTTACAGACAGGATAAATACAATTATAGATAGTCACCAAATTTGTGGGGAAATGTCACCCTTTATTTGTAAGAATTGTATTACATAACTTGCTTTACAAAACCGTAAGAAAATGCACAGCCTTCCTATATATTCTGTATGTATGTATTTATTTTTCACCATAGAATCACAGAATGGTTTGGTTTGGGAGGGAATTAAAAGGTCATCAAGTCTAATCTCCTGCAACAAGTAGGGACATCTTATAAGTGTGCACAAGAAGTTAAAAGACCACAACTCACCAATAAGATGAAACATTGCTTTTGAAGGCAAGTGTGGGCATTGATGAGCTTCATTGCAATGGATGTGCAGAAAAAAATGTTACCATGTTCTGCCCCAGCTGTGGGAGCAGATCCAGCATGATGCAGAAGCACAGTGAGCAACTGCTTACCATATCCTGCAGGTGCCAGTCAGAAAGGGAGAGTGATGTCTAATTCACTGCCTGGGAGACTCCCTGGGAGAACTCCATGCACTCAGCTTCTGCTGGTGAAACAGTCACTCAATGCAACAGAATGGGAAGCACAGGACGTTTACTCTTAGGAGGAAGTTCTCCTAGTGCACCAGGGACAGCTGTGGCCCTTGCACCTTTAGAAACAACATGCTTGGACTTTACCCAGAAGCGTCTCTCATACACTTTTAGAAATTCACCTTCTTTTCTCTGTCAGAGACACACCCTCTCCACATCATAATTCTTCATAGTTTGCTTTCTTACATTTTTATCAATTCTCTCATAGCCTTGCTTTTGTTGTTTGGTTACCAGGAATCAGGTAAGTTCCTCTGTGGGTCCGACAAATGATGCCAGAAGCTCTGCCAAAACCAGGAACCTCCTGCAACCTATTATTCCCGCTGTGCTCTGAAGCCCTTATTTCCACTTGCACCACTCAACTTCCTAGTGGAGAAACATTCTCGCGCAGCCCCCTGCTGCAGAGTGGGAGAGTGGCTGCGTGCATCACAGCCCAACTCCTGCTGCACACTGCCCTGCCTTTTCCCACTGACTTGCTTTGCCATAACAAAAATTGTATTTTCTTTCATAGAACCAGAGAATGTTAAGGGTTTGGAAGGGACCTTAAAGATCATCTAGTCTCAACCCCCCTGCCATGGGCAGGGACACCTCCCACTAGACCAGGGTTGCCCTGTCCAACCTGGCCTTGAACACTGCCAGGATTGGGGCATCCACAACCTCCCTGAGCAACCTGTTCCAGTACCTCACCACTCTCACAGTATAAAAATTCTTCCTAATATCTAACCTAAATTTCACCTCTTTCAATTTGTACCCATTACTCCTTGTCCTACCACTACAGTTCCTAACAAAGAATCCCTCTCTGGCTTCCCTGTAGGTCCCCTTCAGATACTGGAAGGTTGTTACAAGGTCCCCACAACAAACCTTCTCTTTTCCAGGCTGAACAGCCCCAAATTTCTCAGCCTGAAATAGTTCACCATAATTCTCTTTCTCCATCTGCAGTTCGGCCCTGAATAAAGCTCTTCTTTGATGTAAAAATTTGAACGGACATTTTACAAAGTATTCAACTAGTACAGTGTACTAGTCAGACACATACTTTGGAGAGACACAGCAATTCGTCGTGCTCCCACCAGCACAGAGCTGAGTTGCATTAGAGCCATTACAATGGAATCAGGATGAAATTACTTCTGAGATGTGATTATAACTCCCAGGTCAAGGACTTATGTTCTGTACTATTTCTTCAGGAAAACCTTAAAGGAGAGTAAATAGCAAACACAGGAAACACTGCCCCGTTCTTCCCTGGTGGAAAAGTTGCCGCTTTGTATCCACTCCGCAAGACTACGGGCACGTCCTCCTGCAGCGGGACGCGGCGGGCTCCACGGAG
>NW_008237231.1:1328789-1335119 GCF_000691975.1 Corvus brachyrhynchos | reverse complement strand
CCTTCCCCGAGGAGGAGGAGGAGGCCGCTTCTGTGCTTCACCGTGCCGCTGGCATGGGGTGCGGGCCAAACACCGGTACCCGGGAGACCACGGAGACAGGGAAGTTGTGCTGGACCTTGCAGGGAAACGTGGCAGCTCTGCGGCTTTTGAATCGATCCTGGCAGCTTTTGGAAACAAAGCCAGGCACTCACCTGCGTGAAAGGTAGTTCACAGGACTCGTGAAAGTGACTTAATTGAATTCTCTCTGCCTTATGGCACCTCGACCTTGCTTCTAACTCATATTTCCCCTTTGTGTAATCATCAAAGCTATTTGTGTTGATATTGAAAGCAAAGGTCGATGAAGTAATAGAAATTATGCTGGAAAATGAGCCGTTTATTATTAAAGGTTATCATTTCTTCCCGCAGGTATGACTTTTGGCACGTTGTGAAAGTGAGAGGCAGTGTCCTCTTAGATTTGCAAGTGGGCCCTTTTCACAAGTAATGCTTTCATGTAAGAGGTAGAAGGAATGTTAATTAGTAACATTTGCTTCAAGTGGGTTTTTGTACTGTGTGTTTTATATTTCAGTAAAGTGGATTTTATGATGGGCATGGTTAAATATTATGTGTCAACACTGACTTACATCTAAAACTCGTCTTAGTTTTCTGTGGCATGTGAACCTAGACTGAGTTAAGTTTGGCGATTTCTTTCTTCCATAATTTGGTATTACTTTTCTTTTTCTGATTAATTTCTGTTCCGTGTGCCTTATTATGACGCCCCCAAAAGGGAGGAAGATTTTGCTGGATGCAGGGAATTACATAGCTGGAGAGCCACAAGTTTAAAACTCTTAAAGTTTTTAGGACTAAAGCTGAAGCAAATGCATTGAAGCGTCCAATGCTGTAGAGAGTCTTGTGAAGCAGTAGCCTGCTCTTGAGCTCAAGGCTTTCACCTGCCCCCAAATTTGTATTTGTTTCTTCATCTGTGCGCTTAGGACTTTGTTAGTAGAAAATGTTCTCTACGTGAAAGCTGTCAAAATAAATGTGGTATAACAGGATGTTTCTGGTTATGCTTTACTGAGATGTAGTCTATTTAAATCTCAGCTGAAGAGTCATTCACAAGTTGAGTGGAAGGTAGGTGGAGTGTTTATGACCAAGGCGCCCTACTGAAAATCTAGGTTAAACCCTGGATCTGTCAAAGGTATATGTCCTTGGGCAAGTTTCTTGCTCTCTCTTGGGCCTAATAAAAGTACTTTCTTTCTCACTCCACTTGTCTACCTGGTGTTATTTAGACTGTAAGCTCTTCAGGCCAGAGGACTTCCATCGGGAGCAGACAGATTCCAGTCTGTGTGGTGTTGCCCTGTGCTACTATAATCAAAGTAATAACAGTGATCACCCTGGAGGGCCAAATCTTGCAGTTCCTATATGACCACAGTGAACTTCAGAGGCTCTAAACAAAATTGCATTTGTTCCTCTTTGTCCCATATGCCTGCCTTCTTGTCATTCTTATTATTATTACTTCATTTTTTTCGGTTTAAAAGTTTTAAAATAATGCCTGAGAACTGTGGCAGCCCACTCCTGGAATATTTTCAGAGTGTGATTTTGAAGCTATTTGATTTATGCTGTCAGTCAAACAGGGTATATAGAAGATGCTGTGGAATGGAAGGAGCAATTTCATTAAGACTACTCTTTTCGCACAAAGTTAGTGAAGTGAGTTGCCCTTCAAACTGCTCTTGAGCGTGGTTTTGGAAAGAGCTAGTTGGAACTGGGCAGGACCAGGGAGAAAATTAGTAACAACCAGTGGTCAATAACAAACTGGTCAAGTTTTTTTCAGTGACCATCTGTATTTATAATATAGCATTTTCCAGTATAGACCAATCTAGACTGGATTGACAGAGGGAATTAAGCATCTGCTGGCAGACCAAAGTCAGGTTCTAATGACTGCGCTGATCCTGTCCATACTGTTTGATGTCATACAAGCAAGCATGTAGCTGTCTGTCAGTCTCTTAAAAGATCAATGAAGAATTGCAATTCATTCCTGATATAACTCTGGAATCCAAAAAGCAGGAACAAGCTACGTTAGTTATATTGAAAAATGTTAATGCCAGTTAATTTTGAAAGATGAAATAAGAAGTAAGGTCAGAAGATGAATTCTGACATTCTCTGTGGTTTATTCTGACTTCCTCAAATGTGTTGAGCTTGCAATTGTTTCCTGACAAATACTTTTTTTTTCTTTTCTTGTTGCTTACCTACACTGGGTAGAACCACTGGATCTCTCTTCATCCAGACAGCCCATGCCTTTATGAAATTAAGTGCATAATGGGGATATTTTCTGGGAAAAGGTTGCTTTATACAACCTCTCTCATCTCTCTTTCTCTTTGTAGCCTTTTGTAGAGCAGGACCGTGTGAGTTAGGTTGTCAATTGTGCGCATTTTTGTCGTTCTCAGCTGTGCTTGGTGCTGTCCCCTCCTGTTGCTCCTGATGCCCCAGCACGTTCTCCGGGTACCGTTGGCCCTTTCCTGGCTCCCTTGGCAGGCTTCAGACCTCTAGGCCTGGTCTGGGACACCTTTCAGTATAGCTTTCGCTTTTATACAGAAATGAACTGTGTGTCCTGTTGGACCTTAATTTACTCTCGCTACGGGCAGGGAGCAGAGCTCCTGCTGTCTCCTGGCCTGCTGGTTCCCGGAACTGCAGTTTTTGGCTTGTTTTCTCCTTCCAGTGCCCTCTCGTGGCTCCTCTCAGCAGTACCTTTGAGCAGCCACCGCAAACCAGCCGTACCTGCCTCCTTCTTCCTTGAAACAAGTTCAGAGAAGCAGCAACAGTCAGCTTTGGTATAACTCATATGGCGGTTCACTTCTATAAACACTGAAAATAGTTCAGAAACTTATTAATCACTTATTTAATAATTTAAAGGAAAAAATACGTATTTGTTTTGAACTTGGGTAACCCTTGCCTTCAGGTTTCTTTGCTCATCCAATCCAGTTTCATTCATAATACCAATGCAAAGAAAATTTCATTTATCATAAATGTTAGCATGGAAGAGAGATGGAGTTTAAGGTTTGTATATCAATATACATGCATTGTTCCGTAATAGTATTTGCAGTATTAAGGCAGAAGTCCAACTCAAGTCATGAAATGCTATTTTAGTAAGCTTGGTTAATGAAACTGATGATTTTACAGATGCTCATGGAAGGAGGTTCCTTGTCACAAATATTTCAGTTACAATGAGATGCCCAGGAGAAAACAGGAAGGAATACAGTATGTTCACAGTGCAGTATCATGTTCAGATGGCTCCCCAACAATTCAGTTTCCATAAGAACACAATGAATGCTCGTGCGATTATTAATACCACAGATCAACTTTCCATGTGTAATGAAATAGGCCTGAAAATCACAACATAAAAACATTCAAGATATTATTTGACTTACTGTTTCAAGACTTGAGGGTGCACTCTTCTTAAGCTTTGTTCTGCAGCTGCTGGGGACAGAAATTAAAAAAGAATTGACAGCTAATATTTGCTCCAGGTCCCAAAAGCTAAACAAACCTGTAGGTGCTTCTCTTTTCTGTCCTTTATTGATGAAGTAAATGGGCTGGGCAAAGAGAGGCTGACTGCCTTCCATCTCTTCAGGACAATACTTCAGAGCTTGGCAGGTAGCAGGGGAACTGGCAGTCACTGTAGGAAGGCTCAGCAGCATTAGGGCATGAAGCTATGTGATTCAGAGGTGGAGCTTTTTATCTCCAAGGCAGCTCCTCCCTCTGCAGTGTGGAGAGACAGACAGTGCCCAAGCAGGTGTCATTCCAGTCAGCTTTGGGTCGCTGATGTCTCAGTGTCTGAACACTGGGTGTAGAGATGCACCTCCACCCCTGGAACTGCATCAAGGCCCAGAGAAAGCAGCTGAGATGAGAAGAGCCAGGAGACATGGAGCCAGCTACTTAAAAGAGGCAGCAGGTAGGGGAATGTGGCATGGGAACAGGTAGTTTGTACAGTTGCAGGCCGTCCAAATAATGAACGGTTGCTAGATACAGTAGAAGAGCTATGGATAAATAGAAAATGCATGTAAAAGGGCACAAGAGCTCTGTATTCTTTAATAATTAACTTCTATTTAGGAGACTTGGCTGTTTTATATAATGCTCCTATTATGACTGCATACAATAGTCTTGTGCTGTTTTTGTTTATTAGTTCTTGAGAAATGAGACATTGAAAATAACTGAGAGACTGAACCACAGAATAGGGAAATGAACTGAATTGGTATTAGAGGTACCTCGTCTAATACCAATTTGCTTTCTAGATTGTGTTTTGAGAACTGTGCATGTATTATGTAAGGATTTTTTCTTTTTTTGGTAGGAAGAATGGCAAAATATTAATTGACAGCTCTAGAACATATCTAGTACCTCAGTCACTGTCTATGAATAGGAACTGAAAAAAAGTGGAAAGGGAAATGAAGCTTTTGGGAGGGAAGAGTACTCATTCCATTTCATTTAATTTGTTTTGCTCTTTTCCAGGTTGGTTTATGCTTTTGGCGGGACAGGTGGTAGTTTAGTAGATTTATTTTGCAGATGATAATGGGGAAAGATGGCAGCAAAACAAAGGTTTATTTTAATTTACCCTCAAATTTAAAGATGAAAAGCATATTAAATTAATTGGGAGGTACAGTCAGCACCACTCAGTGTTCCACTCTTGCTGACCCATTAACAACAGATGAGTGTTGTGGGAAAGATGAATCCCCTCCTTGGACCGTTCTGGACAGTCTCTACAATAAATCACTTGGACGCAGTTATTTGTTACAGGCACACAACTGTTCTTACTGCCTCACGGCAGATCATTTACTGAGTTCATTTGTTGCAAGTAATTCCTTACTGTATTCTCTTGACTGACATTTTCTCTCACAGGTCTGGCAGTAGAAGGTGGGAATAAAATCCTGTGTTGGAAATGTATTTTTTCACCATACTCATAACTTTAGGAAGACATTTGTTGCAGAAGTGCAGACATACTCAGTTTTGTAGGTATTTGAGCATATTCATGCTTGGTGCTTCAATTATATTGCCTTGCTTACAATTTGAGGGGTCTACCATTGCAGGCTTTATTTTGTCATATTCACAAAAGTAGTCCTGTTTACCTTCTTGGAGACTAAGAATAACTTATTGGGTGTTAGAGATCTAGATTTGGGACTCAAGTCCTCATAATTACAAAGAGTTTTTAAAATCAGCTCCAAAATACATGAGCTGCATGGGTGAGGAGAGCAGACAGGATACCAGGACAGCATTACTTGGGTATATTTTTGTTCCAGTGGAGCTCCCTCCCTGAACAAAGCATTAATAAAGAAATTCTTTCATAAGAGATACTCCACCCGGGAATGTTTCAGGGTGCAAGTTCCACTGTGTCGTGTTTGTGGAGGAGATACTATTATTACTTACCACTGATACTGTGCCACTGGCGTGTTTAGTGGTTTGTCAACACTTAGGAAAATAGGTCCTTGGAGCCCTGAAGGGCTAATATGCTAAAGAAGTGCAAATAGGAGCAAAAATGGCAGGGAAGACCGGGATTTAAAAACTTTTGCTCAATTTGGTAAACAATTACCATTGAATAAGAATCCCATTTTGGGACTTCCCTTGTTTGAGTGGGGGTACTGTAATCAAATGTAATTGGTAAGTTGCCTATCAAGTTTTTTCCTCATTGTGTTTTTCAATAGTCTATCTTGTGGTGGGGTCTAGACTCATGGACTGGGGCTTCACACAGGGTGAGGAAGAGCAAGTAGAAATGGCCAGGGGCAGGTAGGCACTATGTGTGCCATTTTCTCTGTTGCTTTTCAGCTCTGTGCATCTCGGCTAACTGGATCAAAGTCTGTGGTGTAACTCCAGTTATACATTTTACAGAGCAGGGTCCGGACCAGAATTGCTGCCAGCTCGTTGGTTTTGTCCTTTCACAGTGAACTAATTTCAGTGTCAATCCTTTCCTCTAAAGATTTGCACTTGGTGTTTGAGGGTAGGGGGTTTCCTGTTGTGTGTGTGGTGGCAGAAGGAAGAACCTTTTGAGGTGTGTTACATTTGGAAGAGCCTGTCTGTAGGACACTGAATGTACTTCTTTCTTTAGGTTACTGGGGCCATGTTGGCTCCCCACAGTTGCTCCCCATGGGGCTGGCAGGGCAGTGCCTGGCCACCAGGGCCTGTCCCCAGTGACACAGATGGGTGGCCCCAGGGATGGCTGTGGTGGCGTGGCAGGGCCGGGTCCCGGCTGTGGGGCTGAGTCACGCTCAGGGTTGGGGTCAGTCCTGCTGATGGCAGCCAGGTCCACCACAGTCTGGTGGTCACGGGGCAGGGCTGGGATGATGGTGCAGGGCCATGGTCAAGCCAAGAAGG
>NW_008237231.1:1322849-1328720 GCF_000691975.1 Corvus brachyrhynchos | reverse complement strand
GAGGTGGCCGGGCTTGAGGCCAAGTTGGGCTGTCAGCCCAGGGCGCAAGCCAGTGGCCGTACACAGACAGAGCTGGGGATGCATCTGGGGCTGTAACTGGAGCATGGCCCAGTGGGACAGCCTGTGCTTAAACACAGCTCCCAGGGGAAGGAGGGCTAGCCCTTGCTGAGGCCTGTGGCTGTTGTCTTCACGACACCTTTCTCTAAGGACACCCAGCTCTGCTCTTCCCAAGCTGGTCCGGGTCCTAGGCAGCCAAACCCACAGGAGCGGGAAGGACGTTCTCAGGGCACTTTCACCCATGCTCATTCAAACACAGGCCTTGTGCTAGGTCTTTCGGACCATTGAGACTAATGTTTGCATTTTCAAGTGACCAAACAGTGTAAAAGTGGAAATCACAGATTATTATTGTTATTATTTGAGCTAACTTTCTGATGTCACTAGGGCTGCCAAAAATAAGACGGTGTTGAAATTGATCAGATTTAAGCAAAGAATTACTGTTAAGTCATAGGCAGACATTTTCTAAGTCCAAGCTTAATGGTAAAAGTAGAATTTATTGAACTCTGTCGATATAGGTAAATTGACCAGGCTTCAAGAATAAATAGGTCAGACACAGCAGAGCAGGCAAGCACTAACTACTGAGTAGACAGTCAATATGAGGAGTTATTCTGGAATAGCTAATGCAGAGCAGTCCAATTTTTTTAGGTTTTCCATGGACTTGTGACCCAGTTACAGTCTTGTGCACTTTGTAGGAAGTCTGCACACTTCCCAGGTTTGATCTTTCCAGTAGTAATGTTTCTATATTCTCAACACCTTGTCTCCTCCACAATTCAAGTGCAGAAGTTAAATTAGTAATTGACATTAGTTGAAATTGGAAATTGACATTAGGTGGAAGAAGATGGCTTTATACTTAGCTTATACTAAGCAAGCAGAGAGATGTTGAGGTGTCTGTATGAGGAGAAGAGAATGATTTTCTCATGCTGACAGCTTCTACACACTGTGTCCCAACACCTTCAAGTCCTTGCATGTATTTCAGAAATAGTAAATTGGTTATGCCAGAAATTCAAAGAAGTGTTTCACAGAAACACATCTGATTCATGTTCAGAGTGGCCCACGCATACCAGCACAGCTGTTCTCCAGTAGTGAGAGTAGAGCTCCTGTGCTCAGGTTACGTGTGTCATGTAGGCCTGTCAAAGACTGCAGCACCTGCTTTCCATAGTGAAGCCTAAGGTGCTGGAGTTTTGCTGGATTTGGTCCCCAATGTACTCCAAACTCCCATGTCCATCCAGACAGGCAGCACTTGCACCTCCCACAGACATGGCTCTGGGCGAGGCCTGGCTAACAGCTGGGAGCAAAGCTACTTGGGCTGTGTGTTAGGACTCCAGCTGATGTTCACTGGTTTCTGTCAGATACTGTTTTGATGGCATTTGAAAATTGTTGTGTGTGTCCATCTCCTTTTCCTCTTTTAAATTTAGGTTTTGTCAGTGGTTTGTGTATACTGAATTTAATTATCCTTTAAAATCTTTTTACTCTCTGAATCTAGTTTTCAAATCGAGTGGAGTTTGGCACACTGGAGTTTTGAGTTTGGGCACGGAGACCCTATTTTCTTTTCTGCTCCAGAAATTTAACACAGGGCTATATAAACTAAGGCCTGATCTCAGTTTGGTCTTTCAGGTGTTCGTTTTAAATTGAAAAATTACTTATTTCCTTGGAGCTTACAGTCTGAAAAAATTCACTACGTATGTATTTCATGCAAGAAATTCATTAAAGCAGGTCTTTGGGACTTGTTCTGAGGACACGTGCATCTAAAAGTTCATATGAAATGTATTTCTAATCCTTCTTTGCAGCTAAATTATTATGTTAACACTGTTAACTATAATAAACTGTATTTAAATGTCTGCATTTTAAACTCCTGACAGAAACGATCTCCTTTTTCTCAGTCTTACCTCAGAAATAAATAAATCCATGTACTGGTACCATATTAACTGTGAACAAACACATCAAAACCACAAAAGCTAAGAGTAAATGATGGAAAGTACTGTCTGCTTACACTTTATAGCACATAAATTACATGGATTTTACTTTGTTGTTGGAATAGTCAAGGAACTGTAACACTTCTGCTTGCTGTGTCTTTGGATTTTTAGATCAGTAGGGGTCTGAGTGCAGAAAGCTGCAGTCAGGAAAAGCTGCAGCAATGTGTCTGGGGTGCTCTGCAGTCTGTTTCTTTCCACATTATAGACTTGTGTATTCTTAAATACATATTTATATGTGTATATGTGTGTTCTTTAATATATGTAAAATTATATACATGTAAATATAATATTTTAAAGTGATATTATACTATAATATTTCTATTTCCAGTGGAAGAGTTGTGATAAACTATGAGAGTCTAAGGTACTATAGCAGAGGTTCTCTGTGTAGGTATATATTACATACATGTACATATATTACATACATATAAGCATTACATTTGCAGATGAACAACACCCACTGTGTCAACTTTTAAAGCTTATATTAATTCTTATTACCTCTTTCCTTAATTTAAAGCAATGTAAATGAGGCTTTTGTAGTGTTACAGTAATACATAAACTGTGTGCAGGTACACTGACCTGTCTTACTTCTGTTGTCCAGAACTGTAAACCCTGCTCAATGTGAGACTGTGCACAATTATCTGAGATTGCAAAGGTGTATTTTGAGAGCCCTAGGCTTCAGGCTTAGCTCTGTACAAGCAAATGTCTAAGCCTGTTTGGAACCTCTCAGTTTTAGAGCTCTGTCCAGACCCATGGGCCATCATACACAAACCTACTTGTAGAGGTGAGGATATGCTCCTAATTTGAAACCAATTCCCCTCTTTCAATTTCCCCTCTTACCTGGCCTGTGTTTTGTTTCTTGTTTCTTGGGGATTTTTTCTTATGTTGTTTGTTAGGAAAGGCTTTACATAAAGAAAGTCAAACAATAACATGAGGAAGAACATCTGCATTGTATGTCTTTGTAAGGCAGTTAAGTTTATGATATGTGACTGAGCTGTAAATTACTTGCAATAGACGACTGTCTCTTTGCATGCTATCAATATTTATGAAAGTTGATTGTAATCAACTAGCAGCTCTACCCTGGAAGAGTAAATATGCCTGCTGTTAATCATTTGCATCAGATTTATTGAGAGACCTGATCCTCAGCCTTTCAACCCATCATGTGGTCCACATGGAATACATCTTACATTTCCATGTAAGATTTCTGGGACAGAAATTCAGGAGCTCAAAACTTATTCCTGGCATGCAGTGTTTCTGGACTGAGACTACATCTATACTGCAAACAAATCAGAATCTTTACATTGAGAATTATATCCATTGCCCCCATTAGCATGAATTCATATTAATAGAAATTCCTAATGAAGTAATCTCATTAGAGACATTAATTACTACCATCTGAAGCTATGTGACACGCTTTAATGATGATAGGTGGCTTTTCTTTCCATTGCATCATGGATTTGTTTTGTTATTACCATATAATATTGGTAGGTAGCTTGCAAATATTAACAGTATAGTAAAGTAACACCCTTTTTTCTTGACTGTTATTTGTAGTCTCCAGAGACATTGTAACTGATTGATAAAACATTCACAGAACAGAGCTTTCCCCTGTTTTGCACACATTGTGAAGGGAATGGCAGAGAGTCAGCCCACACTGGAGAGTCACCTACAGCTGTGACATTCCTAGCAGTATTCCATCTCATTCATTCTTCGTGACCAGCTGCCCAAAGGACTAAAAGCTTTCATTTTCTAAGTATGTATAACCGCTAAAAGATCTGTACTTACAGACTTCTCTGTTTTTTCCAGCAGGGCTGAAATGATGTTTTCACTGTAAACTCAGGGTAGCTGCTAAAGAAATAGTTTCATGTTAAAAGTAATGTTTTGAGGCATTGTTACACCTTGAGATGCATGATTAATCACCCTCAGCTCCTGTGATCTCAATTTTCAATGCTCTGTATTTTGAAAACTTAACTTTTTGAAGACACTCATTGAGCTTCTGATTTCAGAGCTTTAACTGAGAGCTTCTGATTCCTGAGCTGCCAGAACAGAGGAGTTATGTAGTCAGCATGAGAATTAACCTTTGTTCTTGCCCTTAGAACATTTTCTAGTTTTCCATTTCAAAGGAAAAGTGTCATTCCATGCTCTTACTCAGGAAAGCAGACAAAAGCTTCAGGGGGAAAGGAGTGTTGGACTTGGTGAAGGAAAACAGCAGCTAGTGTAAGTATATTAATTTCACATAGTTTAATATGAGAAGTTAATGTTTTGGAGAAAACAGAGGTAACTTTTGGTCACTATACAGAGAGTGCTTAAGTTACAGTATTGTAGACACAAAAGACATTGCGACTTACAGAGTAGAAGTATTCGATGTGCACTGGGAGTCCAATGAGAATGTGTCATGTGTGCTCACAGTCTCGCTGTCTTTGTGGGTTGTGTATAAGGAATGCACACAATGCCACTGGATTAGGCTATCTCAAAGCAGATGATCAGCTTTAATGTAAAAGAATAAATTTGCTGAATAGAGATAGTGTAATAATGTCAGATTATTCTACTCTTTAATTAAGAAGAGGAGAGGTTGAAATAGAAATGCTCCCCATGAGCAGACAAGGTAGAACTTTAGTAAGGGAAGAAGAGATGTTCTGCCTTTAACTCACATATTCCCTGACTGTATCCCTGACTTAATGTGTGAATCTGATACCTATTCTCAGAAAAGTGTTCTAAGGACAAAATTATATTTCTGTTTGCAGGTATCTGTTTATGTAGCCCTACTTGCTGTTTGAAAGGATACTTCAGGGCGCATATCAAGATCATGTGCAGAAGCGGGATCTTTGTGTTTTAAGTACTTCTGCCTATTAAATGTACAGTCTGGGAGGAAAAACTAGAGAAGATTAATTCCCTTTTCACTTTCTTCTGTCTTCTGTGTCCTGGTTTTGCACATTTCCAGAATCTAAATATTTAGGGATAATTGTGAGCTGGCAACTTCATGTGACCATGAAAGTGGAACTGAAAACATATCCCATACAGTTCAGTGCTGAGCACCCCTGGCCTTCAGGTGACTATTTCTTGGCACTTCCAGTTGCTCCTTTCCGTTCAGGGGTGTCACCACTAGGGGACTCCCTCCCGCAGCGTGACCTGATGCCTGTTCAGGAGAGTGAAAGTCCTTCCTTTACATTTATTGGTGTTTGGGTCCTGGTCAGTAACAAACACCGAGCCCACACACTCTTTGTTCTTCCTTGTTGTGGCCCATCCTCTTTGCCCATGCACATCTACAGTTTTATTGGTCACACACTCAGATAAATGCATCTGAGGGCAACTTAGTGAGTTAATGGGCATTTTAAAATGAATACATAATAACAAAAATGACAAAAGGATGAAAAGGATGAAGATTTAGACAGAAAACTGGTATTTCAGGGGAAGACAAAATTCAATATGGGTGGTTGATTGGGAACGACATAGCAAGTTAGATTCAAGCATTATTGCCAACACATTTTGTTCATCAAGCTAGAGGAGACCTTGATTTTTCGAGAATTACTGCAGAAATGTTTAATTTTACAAATATCAAATAAAAAAAGAAGTGTGTTTTCAGTTAGATCTTTTTACATTGTCTTGTAGTATGTGCAACCAAAACACAGGAGTAATTTTTCCTCTGTGATTCATCTACTTGTGCATAATGTGTCTTACATGTAATAATGAGGCTGACTTGGTTCATTTTCATTAGCCAAACACACAATAGTAAGAAAGAAAAATAAACAAAAGATGCTTTAATGTGAGTAAAAGTGTACCATCTACTAAGAATAAAGACTGCCTAAGAATAATGACACACCTGTCGGGTGTCTGGTGTACTAGGAAA
>NW_008237231.1:1320697-1322839 GCF_000691975.1 Corvus brachyrhynchos | reverse complement strand
GGACTCATTTTCACTGTTTTTCTTCTTGGTAGGACTAACCTGTCACAGGAGCTTCTCTGGCACCTTGGAAACCAGAATGTTGTCATTATTGCTATTATATGTTTCCAGGAAATGACAGATAATATTTTTTTTCAAATTACTTCAGCTGTGGTAGCTTTTGCCTTTGTCAGTAGTACTTTTTCCCCCCCTTTTTTCCAAATAAGATGATAACTTGGAAGTGTGTCTTTAAATTATTTTCATAAAATTAGAAGGAGCTATAAGTAAGAAAATATTATTGCATATGCATTTTAGAGCTACTCATGGCTGTGACAACAGTCAGTTTTCTAGAAAAATAGCTGATTATAGAAATTATGGAGTTGTACAGTTCACTAGTGCAGCATGATGTATAAAGCAGTGGGAAGGGGATAAGTTGAAGTAAAAATTAGGAAAGAACAGGTTTTTCGGACACTGTTTTTTAACATCTCCAGCTTTTTCTTCCTGACAAAGCAAGGAGTGTGAACAGAGTAAAGAGAAAAGCTTGGCTTAGGTTATTGTTAGCATGTTATCTGCCCTGCTGTAGTTTTTATCTAACACTTTCAACACTGTTTTTATCTGCAATTCTTTCAGCCTTGTCTTTTCAGACACTGAGAGCTTGATCCAATGAGCAGATTGGATCTGCTTATTGTTCACCTGGTGCCATTCCTCATTCTTCGTAGTTGCTGTTTATTTGTTCTCTTATGAAGTGTGTGGTAAGAGTCATTTAGGGCCAAATCCTCCTCTGCTAAATTCAATAGGAATCATAATTTCTGCTTTAGCAAAAATGGGATAGAGTTCTCTGTCCCCTGCAAAAACCAGCATTGTTCCCAGATGTCCTCTTTGGCAACCCAGTTTCTACTACCTTGAACACGTGTTCTTCTCTATATTCAGAGTGAAGTTGGTAAAGAAAATACCTTTCCTCTTACAGTAGCATTTAAAGCTCCTTATTATCCTAACAGGAAGTGGCAGAGGAGGCTACCCATCTATTAACAGTATTTATGATAACCCACATGAAAGTCTAGTGCATACAAACCTTTAGGTTAACTTTTCCCTGGAGATGTCTGTAAGAAATACTGGGACATCCTTGTGCCAGTAAGGAAGAGATGTTTTTTAAAACAGTGCGAAGAAATTGCTCCTGAGTGATTCATTAGTTTAGATGCTGTGCAGAATAATAGATGGGAAAAGGTAATGAGCCTGTGAGGTCATTTAGGATTGCTGCCTGCTCTGGTTTGTGGAGCAGTCTCCTGTAAGTAATCCTGGGAATGGATTTGCCTTCAATCCCACAACAGTTTGTAGGTACTTTTCCCAGTAACAAGGATGTTGTCTCCACTCAAAATGTAGTAGCTCCAAATGTACAAAAGTAGCTGTAGACAAATGAGGAGTAAGGATAGATGGAGCAGACTGGGAAGCAGGATTAGTACATTCAGTTTAGAGGGCAATAGATGTTTTGACACTCCTATGGAGCAGTGGCTCAATACATAATGTGTAATCCGAGCAACAATAAGGCTGCCTCAGAGGCAGATTCATTGCAATACTGACTGCAGATACCATCTCCTGCTGTAATTGTTTCTTGAGACGGGCTTTCCTTCTGGCTCACAACTGTCATTCATTAGTATCATGAGGGGGCATGTAAACTTGACAGAGCATGTAGGTATGTAGGTAAATGATGTGGTTTGGCTGGGAGACACTGCAAGGGAGAAATACTTAATAGTCATGCGATATTGCAGTTACATATCGTTTATTGTATTACTATTATTCGTTGCTCAAATAACTATGTACATAGAGTTCCGTATATGGGCCTGCGTGAGTGCATAAATATAAATACGCACAAGCAGTTTAAAGGATTTATTTGATGAGCTGGGGGTGACAGCACAATTCAAAAGCAGCACATTCACGGATAAGAACTACAGATAATGCCAAGCATGTACCAGTAAAGACTTTACAGTATTTAAGCATTAAAGTCAGTGCTTGTGCAAGACTTCATTTCTCAGTGCAAGGCATGTTCGTGCAGTACCTGGTATGGTCAATGTTAGAGTGGTTGCGCGGTTTCTATACTTCCCCTTTGCTCTGGAATGCGCAAATGTGCAGCAGATGCCTGCTTTCATGTCAGTCTGTCGCTTCCCCGCC
>NW_008237231.1:1297906-1320637 GCF_000691975.1 Corvus brachyrhynchos | reverse complement strand
TGGGTTGTAACAAATGCTCTCCGCTTTCGGGGCTTCAGCAGAACTGCCACGGGGCTGTTTCCCGGGCGGTCCCTGTGTCTGCAGCCACTCCTCGAGCAGCTCATGCCTTCCTCTCTGTGCTTTTACTCCTCCCAGTATCTTGGATCCCCTTTGGTAAGGCCAGAGGAGTGAGGTCATGGAGTTGGCTCTTGAGAGCACATTGTTCGTCCCCTCGTGTTTCACATCAGTGCTAGGCTGTGTTCCAGGCTGCACAATGCATTTACGGTGTTTAGTCACTCCCATGGTGCGGTAATATCTGGGATGATTAACATTTTTGCCTTTGTAATAAATTTATTTGGAATGGCTAGTACTCGTGCATGTGGCTGTGTAATCTTCTTCAAGGGAAATACTCATTTCCCAAAAATGTCTCCCTCCAGCCTTCCTGTCCATCAGATGCCACCAGATGCATGGTAGGGCCTAGTATGGACAACGAGCTCTGTAAATTCCATATCAAAATATATCAATTTCCAGACTAGACGTTTAATTTTAAGTTCGTTTTTGAAGAAGTATTGTCTCAGGTGAGTTTTTATTTAAATTGAAAACTGAAATGACTTATGTTCTCTGAGACCATTTGTATTCCTAGACACAGATTTTTACCACTGATCAAGGAGGCAGATTTACATGAAAGCCTTGCTCAAAAATTGGTATTGCATCTCCAGGCTGTGCACAGAGTCTTGTTTTGTTGCCATCAGAATCAGTTGGGGTGTGGATTTGCTGTATTTGCATCTATACTTTCGACACTAGTGTAATGTAATTTGAAAACAAGTAACTGCAGTATTCCCACTCCTTTGCAACTGTACCTTGTTCTTTTATGTCCAGCTAAACAGTTAATTCCTGTGACCTCTTGGTCTAAAAGCTGAACTTGCTACTAAATATCTTCTTCAGTTGCAGCCACGTGTGTGGCTTGCTCAGGCTGCGCCTCAGTGTAGTAGAACATTCATACTCAATATTAGTGTCCTCCATCCGTATTGAACACAGGGAGAATCACTATGCATCAAGGAAAGAGGAGAATGTGATAAACTTGTTGAACATGTTGCATGAATATCTATTAGCTGAATTCACAACTTACTGTTCTCTTTTGCATAGAAAAGGTGTAGTGAATGCCTCACTGTCAGGGCATCAGTGATCTTCCTCTTGAAAATAAAAATAATCTTGTTATTGCTTCTACTTAAATGAGTGAATAAGTATCTCAAAAATGGCTTTATTTAGAGTGTTATTTATTCTTACTTGATTATTGGATCGACTAATCTTACTTTCAATTAGTTTTAGAATGCGTGCGAATTGCCTTATTCTTGCAAGGAAAAAAGATGCACTTCCTCAAGGAAGAGAATAATGCAAGCATATGAGTCATCCACTTAACCTGGTCACATAATCTCATTTGTTAAACTGTAGAATGTTGCTGTCACTAAAACTTTAATGTGGTTGCTGTGAATGTATCACGTCTTGCTGACTTTGTAAAAGTCGTTATATGTAGAGATATACTGTAAATACTTTAATGAACAATAGGGAGGGTTCCTAATGATGGGCTTGTAATACCTAAAACGGCTTAAATTTTTTTTTTTTTTCCTTTTTAGCAAGCTTCTTAAGAGAAAGAAGTCCGAAAAAGGGCTGCAGGGAGTGACTGGAGAATGGTTTGAAGAAATAAAAAGAAGAAAATTTCAGAATTACATTGATGTCAATAGAATGCTAAAAGCACCATTAGAGCATCAGCTAAGGAAGAGCAAAAACACCAGTGAGTTGCATTTGTCCATTTTCTTATCACCAAACCAATGTCTTATAGCATGTCAGAGTGTAATAGTTAAGGAGTTTCTGAAATTGCACCGAGCTTCTTCTCATATCATAGTTTTACCAAAGATATATTTTCAAAATGGGTATGTTTCTTTGAGCAGATTCTGTTAAAAGCAGAGCTGGGATTCACAAGAGAAAATCCCTGTTATTGTTATGCCATAGTTAGAATCATAGTACGGCCCAGGTTGGAAGGACATCAGATGATCTTCAGGTCCAACTTTTCATAGGAAAGGGAACCTGGATGAGATTATTTAGTACCATTTGCAGTCACATCTTGTAAACCTCCAGTGATGGGGACTCTACCATATGCCTGAGGAGGCTGTTCCAGTGATTAATTGTCCTCCTGTAAAAAATTTCTTTATTAATCAAAATGAAATTGCTATAATTATGGTAAATACAGTGGTAGTTTCCCAGTCAAAGCAGTGATGTTTGCACTGTATAAAAAGGTTGTGGTTTAACCCCAGCTGGCAGCTAAGCACTACACAGCCACTCACTCACTCCCCCACCTTGGGAGGGGGTGAGAATTGGAAGGCTAAAAGTGGATTGAGATAAAGAGAGTTGATAGATAAAGCAAAAGCCATACACACAAGCAAAGCAGAGCAAGGAATTCATTCACCACTCCCCATGGTCAGGCAGGTGTTCAGCCATCTCCAGGACTCCATCACATGTAACAGTGACTTGAGGAGACAAATGCCATCACTGTGAACGTCCCCCCCCTTCCTTCTTCTTCCCCTAGATTTTATATGCTATATTTAGATTTTATATCCCTATGGTATGGGATATCCATTAGGTCAGCTGGGGCCAGCTGTCCCAGCTGTGTCCCCTCCCGCCTCCTTGTGCACCCCCAATCCACTCACTGATGGGGTGGAGTGAAAAGCAGAAAAGGCCTTGGCTCTGTGTAAGCCCTGCTCAGCAGTAAGGAAAACATCCCTGAATTATCAACACTGTTCTCAGCACAAATCCAGAACATAGCCCCATATTAGCTGCTGTGGAAATAATTAAAGCAGCCAAACCCAGCACATTCTCTACTCCTTATTCCATACCTTTTGCATCATACTCAGGTCCCACACTATCCAGTATATCCCCATTAACCACCCCACTGCCTTCCCCTTGCCCCTGCTCTTGCTTGGACTTACCCGCATACTGCAGTCTCTCAGGGGAATACCTGCTCCAAGTAGAGCCACAGTCTCTCCAGGGATATACTTGCTGCAGCATGGACTTATCCACAGCCCCAGTCCATGTGAGGTGCAGATGCTGCCCCATGCTATTTTTATAAATGACACTTAGCTTTCATTTCTGGGTTTGCTTTCTCCTACAGTCATTGGATAAGCCATTTTCAGGCTGTTGTGTTGTTTCAGGCGTGCGTTGTTTAAAATGGAAAAGAAAATGTAATGCCTTATTTCTGAGCGAAGTCTTGTTTCCTTATATTCTCCAGTTCCCTGTGGTGTGTAGCAAACCCTGCTGCTTCTTTCCCTGATCTGTGAGCAATACTCATCCTCACCTTCACACCAAATGCCAGCTGCTTTTACAGGCAGACTGAGTTTATGTTCCATTTGAAGAAAGCAAGTCATAACCTTCCCAGAGAAATCATTCACAGTATCTTGCATTGAAAATACAGTTCTGATATGCAATTTGTAGCAGAAAAAAAAAGGTACTCCAGTGGCCACAGGAATCCCATAGTAAGGAATTCTATGATACAGAGGACACGTTAATCTGAATTAGTGTTATGTAGTTATGTTACAGTCTGTTAAGTAGTATATTCTGGATTGTCACATTCATATTTCTTACAAACATATGAGTAATGATTGTGGGTGGCTCAATTTTCAAATGTTTGATTTGCTTATATTTTAAAACAGTTATGATTTTCGAGTGATTGAGTGCTGATTACTTTCAGAAAATCAGCCTCATGTATCCCACGTGCATCACCCAAAACCAATAATACCTTCTGAAACGTTAGACCTGTTTTCTAGTTAGTCATTATAAACCAGCATGTCACATAGTCTGTCCAAAAATGTCAAAACTGGATTTTCCAGACATAAAAGGTAAGCAAAAGAAAATTGTTTATGAAGACATAACATTTATGTATATTTTAATACTGTATTTATTAAGAACTTCAAACAAGTCTACTTTTTATCATGTTTTTAGATCATAAAGAAATAAAAATGTCATCCCGCACAAATCCTCAAGCACAAAAGAACACTTCAGCTTCTTTTCTGGGGTTCAGATCACCTTTTGCTTGGCTTTCCTCCTTTAGAAAATCCAGGAAAACCCAGACTCAGAAGCAACCACGGTGAGCTATAATCAGAACATACATTACTTCCAGCTTTTAAAAAGTCTATGAATTGTTCTGTGTTTTGCTTAGAAAACTTTGTTAAATTATTTTTCCAGTCTCTTGCTTTTCACCTCATTGGGAAGATTGGGATTTTACTTGGTCATGTAATGAGAGATTATCTGTATTGTATCAGAAGAAAGAGGACTAAGTCACAAGTAATAGGCAGAGTCTCTTGGCTAAATCTATTTTGTTCAGGTTTTGCATAAAGGCTTAAAGTATATGAACGACCGTAGACGTAGGAGTAGCTGCAGCCTATTTAGTTCCCTCTCAAGAGGACACGGTGTAAGGTGCATGGGGATCTGGTGCCCTATGGCTGTGATACAATAGGAAAGTGTAGCTTTCCCATGTCATGGCAGAGAGTACCGGCCCCAGGCAGCTCTGCTGCATCAGTTCCCACCACATCTAGCCCAGAGGCAGCTTAGAGGCAGCCCTGCAGCTTTAGTGCCAGCCAGACAAACCAGACGGCTCTTGGCACTTTTGCCTTCTGTGCTTTGTCAGTGCTTTGGTTTCAGCTGGATCTGAACCAAAGATGGTCTCATACGCAGGTCTGGAGCTGCTGGTTGAAGAGCATCCTTCTCCTTTGCCGTTCCCAAGGTAAAAGGTGCTGTTCAGAGGGAATGGGGTGGGGGAAAGCTACAGCCAGGCTGGTTAGGCTGCCTGTTCTCTCTTAACTTTTGTCCTGTATGGCCGTATGTCAGCAACAAGTGAATGAAGTCTTACTATTCTTCTGTGCATCTTAGGGTAATGCTTGGGACTGGCAATCACAGGTAGAGCTGCATTGTGCAGTGCTGTGAAATCTAAGTATAAAGGTGCAAAATCTTTGGTACAAAAAGCTGATTTTCACTCAGTGAGTCTCAGTTTGGTATTCTGGTCTGTGCCTGGGGCTCCATGCTGGCACGATGGTAAGACAAGGAACAGCTGTAATAAACAATGAGAGGGAATGTAAGCCTCTAAAGAAATTATGATTAGTCTGGTATGTAGGTTTTGTAACAGAGCAGCTTGCTATTGTGGAGTGTTTGTATCAAAGCAGAAGATTTAAGGAGAGGTTTGAGTAGAGGCTGTGAGGTTAGCTTTGTGGATGTTCACTGGTAACTATTCTCTTACATAACAACACAACAGAAAAAGAATATGCAGTGTTAACACTGCTCCTTACCTGTCATCTTCTCCTTCCTTTTTCTTGTAACCTCGTAATGCCCCTCATCCTGGAACACAGAAATGTTGGGCCACAGTCTTCCCTGAAGAATAAAGGGACACTTGTGTAACTGAGAATCAGATTTCACGGGTGCTTTTTCCTTGTGAACAGTGAGGTAGCCAATGCACACATGAAGGTCTAGGCTTTGCTGTACAATCTAAGCACTGAAATGATTTCTTAATTTAAGAAGGCAAAAAAACCAAACCGTGCCTACTCATTGCATCAGCTTTTTTCCTGTGTGTTTATCTGGATTTTCCATGGAAAATCTATTGTATCTCGGGTTCAGATGCCTTTGATTTCTGACCGAGCATAACTTGAAAAATAAACAAGTCAATCCTGACGTGTAACTGAGCTGATTGCTACATTTTCTAGTCACGCCTCTCTGTTGAAAACTTCCCCCACCCTCTTCTAGGTGTTGCCGTGGCATGTGGTTTGCTTTATGCATAGGCAAAGCACTGAAATAATCTGCCTCTCTCCAGGTAGAGTTATTTTGGAGAGCCAGTGAAACACTATAGGACGCAGCACTGTAAATCCTTGTAAGTAAGCCTAACTGGCAGAAGCTTTTCAACGGCTAAACATTAATGGCTGGTTAGAGGGTCCTTTAAGTTCTGGAGAGACAGTTTCGTCAGCTGCGGTGGTGTTTTACTGTGAGGATAAATTATGGATGCTGCAGGAAGGAGTGCGCTTACATGGAGATACAGAAGATGCTAATAAAAGGTTTGTAACTGTAGTCTGAAGGCAATGAAATGTTTGCTCACTTTTGGTTCAAAGGTGTCAGTGTTCTAGAATTCATCCTTATTATTTTCTAATAGGTAAGTGTGATTCATCCTGGTCAAAAATGCTGTTTAACTGTGTTTTCAGCATATGTGAGTTATGCGTTTGGTTTTTAGTTGGCTTCTTATGTAGTTCTGATAAGAATAGTATTGAAGAAAATGGATTATACTGACATCAGACAGCTTGGAGGTAGCCTGGGGAAGACAGGTGCCTTGCCTCTGTGGAAATACTAATTTGCAGCAGATTTCAATTCATGGATTTTTATTACTGTTACCAGTAGTGATAGTCATCTTTTACTTTTAATCTTACATTAAAAAGATACATATGTATGTAAGTGGAAAAGTATAAAACATAATTTCTTGTCTTCCATACTGAGTAGTATTTTCCAGATGGCAAATATTTCTGAACTTGAACATCAATTTAGTTTCTTTCCTGTTTATGAATAATAGACAATATTTACAAGTATGTGTGTATGCATTGTTTGCAAAATAATGTAAACAGTGCTCAGTATCATTAACCAAAAAAGAAACTGTATTGCTGTTTCCTAAAATTAAGCAATATTTCTCTGAAAGTAAGCAAAACTTTAATTTTGAAATGCTGGAAAACTTAAAAATGTTCGTAGAAAATAATGAGGCAGTTCGGGAAATGAAGAGATTGGCATAGGGAAAAGATTAAAATAACCTTGTTTGTATAAGTTAGCAGGGAGAAAAATAAAGCAGGATGCAGTGACCAGTTATTTCTGAGAGAACAGTGACAATAAAGACACGGATTAATTTAGAATAGTGCCAGAGGTGCAAATGAAAATTTAAATTTTGCCTAGACTATCAGAAGACATTTCTAACTGACATTTCTAACTAACATGTCTACTTCATGTAGGTTCATTGCAAGGAGCAATTAATCCAACATCAAGTGAGGAGAGCTTTGTGCTCTTGGGCTTTGCCAAAGAGTGGCTTTGCACAGTAAAGCTGAAAAAGAAAGCTTCTAACAAAGTTTTTGCATTTTTATTATGGGTATAAGTAAAACTAAGGTAACTTGCTAAGCCACAGGATTTTACTGAACTTAAATTGCAGGAAATCATTGTAAAAGCTCTGAAACGTGAGTTTCGTTCTTAATTTGTTTTAAAAGCATTAAAACATACTCAACTTTATTTAAGTTTAAAGGAAGAGCTACACATATTTCTAAGTTCTGTTTCTGTAAACTTCATTCAGAAGGAGAAGTAACCCACTGATTTAATGGCTGTTTTTATTTAGAGCTACAAGGAAAAATTAGGAATTTCAGAATCAGACTGTCTAGCCAAATCCTAATCCCGCTGAAGTCAACAGGCTTGTTTGGTTTCAGCTGGACCCCGTGTCAGAGAGGAATCCTGGTTTTACAGTTCACAATTACAGAAGCAAAAACAAATTGCACCTTTCAACTGTTCTTCCCTGCCTGCAAGCACATTGCAAACAAATGACAAAGCACTTCAGGAGGAAAGGCTGGGCCACAAAGAACTTGCCAACAAGCCGGTTTATACTTGCTGTTGAAGCACAATAAAGTAGTCTACCTGAGCACAGGGAGCTTTTAAGAGCCTAAGAACAAGGTCATTCATAAAGACTTTGAGACAAACAGGACTGAGCAGAATTCTACTTCATTTTCTCTCAAGAATTAACTTCCTGGGAAAAAACAGTTTCTGAGACAAGGAAGAACTGGCAATAAGCACAGGCTGAACAACATTTCCTTCAGGGCTTTTGAACAGACGGGGTTTGCTTAATTGTAAAATAAGGATCTGCAGACTCGAATAGACTCAGTGTAAGTCAAGTCCTGTTCTTGTTTCTTTAGTTTATTTTGTATTTGTCTGCAAGTCACCCCATTGAACAGAGTACTTTTTATATTCAGGGTTTCTCGGCATGTTCTAACCACTGCATTACTCATGGACGCTCGAGCCAGTTCTCTGCCAAGCCCTTGCAGTCTTAAATAGCTTAGGAAAACAGATGAGCCTTCTACCATGTCTTAAAAATTGGTAAATAAAGGCCGTTTTGGGTGAGTAGCAGCAAGTTCCAAAGTTCACACCAAAAACAATCTGCTGTCTGTCTCTCATCCTTTGCAGGGACAGAGCACAGCTCTGCATCTGAGCAGGGTGAAATGGAAGAGAAAAACAATAGAATTGCAGATGCAAACCACTCAGAGATTTACAAGTATATAACTTAGGCTATGAGTAGTACCTACTAAATTATTGCTGTTTGGAAAAAGAATGAATACCATCTTACCATAATGCTGGATTGAAACAACTGCTTTATGGCTGTTGAAGACACTGAGATGTCAGTAGGTTGAGTTCATGTTGGGCTGTGCAGTTATGAAATTTGCAAGCTGACAAGGCCAAACTGAATGGTACATTTTCCCAGCACTCTATTTTTGCAGGATTTTGGCAGGGCAAGGAGTTAAGGATGAATTCTTCATAGAGCAAGTTTTCTTCAGATGCTTCTCAATAGTTGTTAAAATGAGAAGCTGCTGGATATTCACTACCTGATGAAATTACATCAAGTTCCTTTTAAAAGCCAACATTTAAATCCCTCTGCCTACAGATATGACAGTTCTGCTAGCCCATCCTCAAAAGTGGAAGAAATGGCAACGGTAAGTAGTATATCAATTTATTGTCTGCGATGCTTAAATACTGATTTTTCAAAAACTAGTCCCCATGGTTTAGGCCGTTGCTTTAACATCTGTTTAAGTAGTATTCCTGAAGTTCTTGTTTTAAATGCTGAGTAAAATGTCTGTGCTGTGAACTTGTTGCATGTAGTAGAATGAGCTTGCCTGTTAGGTATAAAAGTCCAAAGCCTTCCTAGCTAGGCCCTAAGTCTAGCTCTGCCAGATTTCAGTTCTTTCATAATGACAGAATAATTGCATGGATCTTTTCCTAGGTCAAGACGCTCACATATCTTGGCAACTGTAACCAACCTGTAAATAGATCAAAACTTACACTAAACAATAATCTCATGTATTTACTTTGTTTCGTTTCATTTGTACAAGGATGAAAAAGAGTAGCTGGCTTGGGCAGGCAGTAGGGTAGAACCTCTTCTGCAACATTTCCATGCACAGAGTTACCATGTAAATGTAAATTTTGAAGTAGGAAATTTTTTTTTTATGTATGTTTCCTTTTATAAGCGCAAGCTCATTTTAAGGATAAAACAACAGCTTTATTTCTGATGTAATTTTAAGTGCATGCTGTTGAAATAACAGATTTTCTTCCAAGGATTATATTTTCTAGTTTAATTACTTTATTACCCTGTATTACTAACATGTTTTTCCTCATCTTCAGTTGGGTCGTATAAGCACAGAGGGGACTAAGAAGGTATACAGTGTATAATCAAAGGCACAGAGGATGTAAACTGGCCACCTCCCTTCTCTCATATTTCAAAAACAAAGGGATAATCTATATTAATATATGGCTGAGCAAAGATCTTATCAGAGAATCCTGCGTGTTATATAAACATATAATATAAAGCTGTATTATAGCTAGACTAGTAAAATATTATGAATATGGTGAACAACAAAGTAGTAAGGTGGGTTTTTTTGAAAAAAGGAGAAAGAGTTTCAGCTAAAATAATTCAGGAGTTAAACAGTTGTCTGCACTTCTACCATCTGAGACTGTGAGCTGAGAGAAATATGGATGGGACAGAGCCTCTCCAGCTTAAGATTTGATCCAAACACAGATGGGGAATAGGATGACATTTTCCCCACTTTTACCACTAAGTGCTGTCTTGCAATAAGAAAATGGACTGTAGTGTTAAATTACTAAATCTCTGTTGGGAGGTCAACGTGTGAATTTTAAAATACACTGGTCAAGGAAGAAGTGATTGGGGAAAACTAAATTGAGAGATACAATTCAATGTGTGAATTTTAAAATACACTGGTCAAGGAAGAAGTGATTGGGGAAAACTAAATTGAGAGATACAGTGCAATAAGGATGCATTTGGATAAAATAAGTAAACTATGCCCTTATCCAAAACGTGCTACAGTATGAGGACAAGATGAGTAATTCTCCTTATTATATGTGTAGAAGTCTATAAAATGCATGCAATTTTACAGCCCTCAGTTGTGTATTTTAATAATACGTTATTTAATGGACTGACAGAGTTTGCTCACCTCTGGGACTTGTGACACAATTTGTGATGTGACATGTGAAATGTGATTTGAACTCACATGTAGAACTGAAACCAGGTTACCTTACAATTTTTAACAGGCTGAAATGTGTAATTCTCCAAAGTCAACTGTAACAAGTGGTCATTCTTTTGATACAAACCAAAATGAAATAATGGAGAAAAGTACACTGGAATGGAATGAACAGCTGGAGAAGGAGATTTTCAGTGGTAAGTGTGTGTCCTTACTTTGTTCTGATGGTATTGTTACCGGAAGTGACTGTGTTTTGAGAGAATTTTCTGCAAAAGCACAGGCTTTATAGACATGGCTCATTTCTAGCAGAGTGGCTACTTTTTGTTCTCTTCATCTGACCGTGGAATGTCTACTCCAACATTGACTTCAAAAGATGTCACTGATCACTCTTTGAATGCATTTTATCTCATACTGATACAGTTCAGAAGAGTCACATGTAGCTGTGTACAGTTCTCCCTGCTGTTTCTGTTGGGAGCCCACACTGCACCCTCTAGATGCAGACATGTGGTTCTGTGAGAATTCTATTCCAGTTTCCTGCATGCATAATTTTGATAATGATGAATTACTGGGCTGATTTTAAAAACTGTAAAGCCACAAACCACAGAAGCAAGATGCATTATGGCATTCAGTTAGCTTTCTGGGAGCCTTTATAACCCCAGTCAAGAGTTGCACGTTCTTTTTTGGCTTGGCTCATGTCCTCCCAATGAAAGACTCAGAAACAACTCATCTTTTTTCTTGTTCTGAGTTTCTCAGGATTATTCTCTTTTGTGTGCTGAAGAGAAACTTAGAAAAATGGAGAATTTTAGTACCTTCAGATCACATTTCATTCCAACTATACATACTTATCAATGTCAATGCTTTCTTAATGATTTTGTACTGTTAGCACAGATCTGTAATGACTGGTCAGTCAGTCTTACGTACTTAAGTGGATCAGGAAATTCTGTAACAAAACAGTCATATCCATTGTATATTATGTATATTCTGGTATTTTCAAAATACCAGAAGAAGACAATTAGCAAAAGCATAATTTGTTTTGACAATAAAAATAGTTTTAGTACATTGCTGTCAGTCTTCTGACTGAATATCTTGGTTAATTGAGCTATATAATGTTTAATTCCAGTTCATGAGGTTGCCTATATATATGTATATAAATATGTATTTGTTGCTAGATTGAATCCTAACTATTTAATTACCCATTCTTATCCAGAAAATGCCATTTTCAGTGCTCAATTAAGTGTAATAGACTACAATTCAGAAGAGAACTTCTTTTATGAATGAAACAAACAGTGGACACGCCAGACTACTGAATATGCTTCTTTGATGGTTTGCAGGATTCTGTTTTCTTACAGTTACATCATAACTGTGCTTTGTGAACATGCAGAAAGGTCCATGGTTGCCTAGTGAATTCTTTTCAGGGATTTTTTTGCTTACAAACTATATTTGGAAGGTTCACACACACACAAATATACAATGTGTGAGTGAGAACTCAGACTTCAAATTGTTTTGTTCTTCTTTTGAATAGCATGAAGACTAACATTTACATAAAGAGCAGTCATGGCGGAGGACATTTTTTTTCTTGCAGTTATAATGGGTGACTGCTGAAAGGTCCTATGGAGGAAGAATGTGTGGTTTGGGAAGGGTTTTGAATTCTTTTAAAGCCAGTCCTGATTATTAATGTAGTACGTGAAACTTTTTAACATAAATAGTCAGAAGATTATTAAAAGAAAACAAAACCAAGTATGTTTTTTTTTTTTTCCTGTGCAGTTCTGAGTGATCTGGATGACCAGCTGGCCCAGGAACAAATCCAAGACCCTTTGGACAGGACAGTTTCTACTAGCAGTGCATCAAATGTCCAAAGTAGTAGTGCATTCCCTACTTCAAAGAGGCAGACTGCTAGTAGGGGGCAACAGAGAAATGACTGGAGTGATATGCCTAGCACATTTTGCCCAGATGGACTGAGAACACTAAGGGCCAAAGATGAACACAAGATTTTCATCAGACCAAGGAAGTTACACAGTGCATATATGAACTGGCACCAAACAGCCTTTCAAGAAGACTGCAGTTATGGTGATGCAATCGATGGAAATCCTCGTCTGCACCGTAGGAGGCTGTCTTCGGTTTCTTTCGGACGGTCTTCAGAAGGGAGCTTATATCCTCCTTCTGTAACACAGAACAGTGGATTTAGGCACAAGAGTTGTATGAACAGGGATACAGCTGGCAGAAGTTACTCTGTATGTTCCCTTCGGAGATGTCCATCATCAGTATCTTCTGATCAGCTATCAGCATCAAGTTTACAGCATCCATTGGCAAGGGAGAGCAAGAATGGTTTTGTACCAAGGTTTGGTCGACAGAACCCAAAGAGAATTCCTCTGTCTTCCATTGTATGGAACAACACACCAGACTCTTCTGAAGAAACTCCGGAAAAAATGTTTAGAACTCAATCACTGATGGAGTTTCATGCTACAGACTATGGCAGATATCCCAGCTCTTTACAAGAAACTAAGAAACACTCAAGTTACCACTCAAAACACCACTATAGAAGATCTATTTCAAGTAGTAATTGCTTTAGCAGAGTTAGTTGCCCTGACAAAGCTACTTCTCCGTTGCCCTTTGATAACTGGGAAAACTATCCTTTGTACAAATCAGAAAATAATCTCTCTAGATCCTACTACAGAGATACCTCTTCTCATGGCAAGTTGTATGCAAACCAAAAAAATTCTTCTTATGGAAGAAAAGACAGCTATCCTTCTTGGGCTGATATTCCTCAGTGTTACAGTGATGAAGTGTTTGTTTCCCCTGATGCCAGCTTTGAAGTGTTTATGGCCAATTTAAATGACCAGCAGTGGGCACATACAAAGAATGCCAAGTTTGGTTCACAGCGCCTGCAGAACGATTTTCACATGTACTCTCCAGAAAATACAAGTATCAAAAGGATGACAAGAACTGCAAACAGAACTTTTTCAGAATTCACTGAGGGCTGTCAGCCTTGGCTAAATCATAGCTCTTCTGTTTCTTCATCTGGTATCAGAACTGATGAGTCAGTCTTTCCCAGTTCAAAGGACCAACCAAAACCTACAGGACTGAACAGGAATTCAGTTGTCATTACCCAAAGGAGTACTAAGGCAGACTTTGCACACCTGGAAAGGGCTGAATGTATGAAACAGCAAGATGGAAACATGCTGTTACAGTCAGTTCCTCAACAAGCAGATACAAGCTACATCAACGCACGGAGTTTTTCCTCTAACAGCCCTGCTTCTGCCATGTGGCAAAGAGATGTATCTCTCTTTAACACAATGACATCAAAGAGACAAACCCAAGCCACTGCCAGAGGAGATACTGCAAAAATTTATATATCAAATGGTGATAAAAGAAATTTGGAAATGAAGGAAAATGATTGCCCACCCAACAGTGTGTTCAGTCAGCCTCTCTGTATTTCCCCAGCTGGTAAGAGCAGGAAAGAACCTTTTCTTCCAAGTCAGAAAGAATGGGAACATAATCTGCATTATGCAGCACAAAGAGAGAGCATCAAACAGGGTAACTGGAGTGCAGAAGCCCTTAACGAAGCTACTCCAAAGAGACAGTCCTCCCTACTGAATGTTACTTCTGCTCTATCCACTGAAAAATTAGCAAGCTGTCAAGGCATGTTGTCCTGTCCTCCTGAGTGCTCATCTAGTTTCTCAAAAAGCTCTCCACAAGCACTTTCTCATAAAGACAATTCTCAATGCTTAGGAACACTAACTAGCTCTTCAGTAAATTGCACATTTACTGACTCTCAAGCAGAAGAGAGAAAAACAGCTCAAGTGAGCAGAACAGGTGTTAGCAAAAAGATTTCACAGAAAACATGGCAAAACGCAAGCACTTTAGTTACTAAGGACTGTAATGGACAATTCACTGCTGGTTCTCCACAAAATGGAAATAATGGAAATTCTGGAAATATTTATATTCATAGTTTTGATGGAGACCCCAATACCTCTGAAAATAGTTTAAGTTATTTTTGCCTTGAAAAAGGAACTGGAAAAATGAGGAGTACTTCACCTTGTATCGGAAGGTTTCACAAGCAAGACAGCTCACCAAGACATACCAGTAGCTGCAGTATTACTGGCTCCCCTGGCAGAAACAGCTCCAAATCTTCTGACCCCCTTGTTATTTATTACACTTTGCCTAGAAAATCAGCTAGCATTGCGGGCAGTATTATGTCAGATACACCCATCTCTTTACCTAGAGAAAGCAGAACAACATACAATTGTTTGAGGTCTGAAACTCCACATAGAGCTGACCCCTTTTGTTCTAATCAAAGAGATGTGTCTTCTTTAGACCCAACATGTTCCTTTTTAACATCAGCATCATTAAATGCTGCTACAAGTAATAAAGATTACCCCAGTCCTTTAACCAAAAGTATGAATGATTCAATAAGTAGTAGTACATCAGTTGATCTGACAGACAGATGTAAACATCTAAGTAGAAGAGAATCCTCTGTGTTTTCAGATTATAAGGAGGGGGGAAATTTTTTGCAGAAATATAAAACCACAAGCACATTTACAGTTTGTGTTGATGAAGATCATGTCAAGTATCATGAATTAGTTTCAATTTATTACACACTACCACGGAGGCATTCAAGAACATTTTGTAGCCTCTTTAGAGATAATTCAGAGGATGCAGATTTACCTTGTCCCAAAGAAAATGCTCAGTCACCAAGAATACAAAACAAGAAAAATGAAGATCATGTGAGTTTAGCAAATGGCTTTTCCCCTGCTACTTCAGAAAAAGAGGTGCCTTCATATTCTTCTGATCAAGTATCTTCAGTTTTGGTCACACCTCAGAATTTAAGAACTGCTGCTGATAGTGAAGAGGAGAGTTCTCACTTTTCCCCTAGCTCTGAGAAGTCAGTGAGTGTGGTAACGAACAAGAAAGAAAATTCAGCATATCTTTCATTAGCAGAAAATGTGCTTTCTGATGTGGTGACAAAAGAAATTTCTTTTGGTGGCCCACAACCCACTGCAATAGTGGCTAAGTCAGGTAAGGTCATTTCTGATGCTTCAAGCAGCCAAAATGCAGAAATACATCTGAAAGAAAAGAAGGAAATTTTACAAAGAGCCACACCACTAATGTCCACTTCATCAACCCCTCCCAAGCCAGGCACACATTTAGAGAATCATTTATATTCTACTTCAACGAATAAAAATATTATTCAGAAGGGAAGCTCTGAAAGTTGCTCTCAGCCCCCAAAAGTGAACAACAGGAAAAATTTGAACAGTTTACTCCTCCGCTCCGGAGAGAAGAGTTCCCTTGGAAGGAGTGGTAACACAGCACACGCTGATGTGCCACTTACTCCCGTGGAAGACGTGTACACAGATAGTACCCAAGTTAAACAGAGAGTAAATTTCCTACACCAAACCACCCCTCTGCGTAATAATAAATTTAATGGACTGCAATTAAGAGCTGACAGTTCAAGAAAAAAAGAAAATGGTTTAAACTTTTGTAGCAAAGTGCTTCCAGAGTCTCAGAGAAAAACATCTGAGGTGAGCACAGCTTCCAGTGCTGATCCATTACTTCAGCTAGGCAAAGTGACTAGCACAGATACAGATGAAGTAAAGAATTTAAAAATTAAAAAAGAGCAAAACTCACAGAGTTCTCATATGGGTAAAGTTTACAGCAGTTTTCAGGAATCAAAGAGGCGTAGTGAAGGCAACCTGAACACTAAAGTTCCCAGGGCTACACAAGATAAGAAGATAACACAGAGTGCAGAAGATGAGAACAAACTTCTTTCTGACTGCATGAGAGACAAAGTCAAAGATATAGAAAAAAGGAAAAACAGACCTTCAATTAAAAATAAATTGGCAGCTGTTTACAAAACAAGTCGTAAATTTTCAAGTAAAAATTTACCCCCCAAGCCACACATAAGTAACATTTTTTCACAGAATGATGGAAGTGCCACTTCTTTAGAGGTCAACATGTCCCTTGACTCATTGATTTCAATGGATTCCCACCAGCCATTCCTGGAGTTGGACAATGAAAATCAGAATCACAGTCTGAACTCTGATAAGAATTTGCCAAGACCAAGAACAGCTGAGAATAAGAAGACTGAAAATCAGAATGATCCTTCTTTGCTTGTTAACACCAAAAGGAGGCCTTTTACAAGTTCATACACCCAGAAGGAAGCCATCAGTCCTCGAAAAACTGGAGTGAAAGTGGAAAATAGGCCAAGACTCACAACTGTATTTCCAGATAAAGCAGTAACCATGAGAAATAAGAATTCCCAAATGCTTGATCTTGGGTTAGAAAGCAAAATCCAGCCCATCACTCCCAGTGCTACTACCTCATATCCACTGGATGAAGAGAAAGGAAGAGCTAGCAGTCATGCCTGCGCTCCTCCCTCGCCACTTTTAACTGACAAAAACTTAAACACCTATGTAAATAACTGTTTGCAGGCAGACACATGTCCAGAGCAAAACTTGGCTTCCCAGACAGTGCTTGGTCAGCGTCAAAATACCTCTCAGCCTACTGGCTTAGAAAACGCTAACCTCAATAGCTATCGGTTGCGCAAGAGCCATGCGAAAAGTCAGCGTGAGCGTCACCTCTCTGAGAGCATTTGTGCTCGAGATTCCCTTGAGACCTCTGCCTCAGGAAGCAATATTCTACCCAAAGATGGCATACATGGGAAGAGATTTAAGTCTTACTCAGAGCTGTTGTCTTGTGACGAGAATGAAAACTGGGCGTCAGACGATGAGAAATGTTACAGCACTAGAAATTTAATGTATCCGTCTGTGGAATTTGGTATATTTGGCAAAGAGCAACAACTGGCTTTCCTGGAAAATATCAAGAGGTCACTCACAGAAGGGCGATTATGGAGACCGTGTCTTCTTAATAACCCTGGCGCTTTCAGAGATACAGAGAACTCTTCTATAAACAGGGCTGAGCTTCTGAGCTCGAGTTCTGCTGGGAGCAAAATGTCATCAGCTGCTTCATCGCCCCGAGAGCTGACTGATACCTACGTGGAAGACCCAGCCACTTATTCGGACTCAGACAGTGATACCACCACCGATGATGAATATTACCTAGATGAGATAGATAAAGAATCAGAGCTATGAAGGGACCGTGGTACTAAGAGGGCATGATAGCGTGGTAGTTTCTGGGCAGGCAAAAACATGTCAAATACGTTGAGTCCATTCTTGTGCTGCTATAAATCAGTACAGCTTCCTTAGTTTCAAGGGAGTTAGTATGTTATATTAGCTGAGCATTAGACTTTTGTATCAAATGTGTGGCTTCACCATTCCTGTTTCTCTTAGCAGGGAAAAACAATGTTAAAAAATCCCTTCCCCAAATACTAGAAGGTAAATAGCTGTGGAGTTTTGGGCAGTGTGAGTCCAGGAATGGCTGAGTCAGCAAGCAGTAGTTAGGTTCCTGCCAGTTACAAAGCGCTGGAATGGATAAATTCTAGCTTGAGCTGCTTTTTCTTACAGAACTTAATAGAAAACCAAGAACTTAATTTGCTAATAATTTGCTGTTTCTCTGATGTTCCTCATTATCAAGCATGATAATGCTAATCCATCTCACTGAACAAATATCCTCACAAAATGAAACCTCTTAAATTTTTACAGCATATTCTGTATGAATGTTATTTTTCTGCATTCCTGGGAAGTGTAGCAGTAATGTCCCTGGTGGCATTTATTCTGCTGTGCTGTTGAGGCAGATTCCACATCAGGACTTTCCAGCATTGCAAGAGCAGTGAGCAGTGTGAGTTGCAGAAGTATTTCTAGTGTAGGAGAAAAAGCTCAACACAGGGTACAGCACTAAAAACTGACCGAAAGAAAGACAGCTGAGCATGGAAATCTGCTTTCCAGACATGTAAGATTCATAACTGGCACAGCTTTGGTTACAGTTGACATGATTGGCCAGATTTCTGCATTTGACTTAGAAACAGGTCAATTTGGATTAGTAGTCAGACACTTTTAACAATTCAAAATATGAAAATATTCAGCCTGTTGATTTCCTATATAAACCTCATAGGCTGAATCTTAAGTTGTTGTGGGAAGATAACCAAAACAACTTGTGAGGTCCCAAAGTTCTGCAGCTGCCTCTGCTTGGCTGGTCTCAGGATGAGGCAGCTGCATCCACTGGGCTCCTTCAGGGCAGCAGCACCTGGGGCAGCCTGAGAGGGCATTTGGCTGGGGCACCACTACTCTGGTAGTACAGATTGGTAGCTTTTTACATGCAAAGTAAAAAAAAAACAGTAGGAAAGGCTCTTTGCCCTTTGCTAAATTACCATCCGTTTTTGGTATTTTTAAACTGTTCCTGCTGTGACCACAGTACTCTTTATCCTCCAAACTGAACGGCTGTAAACATGTTCCATTGGCTCTTCTTCAGCCACAACAATAATGTAGTATTATTACTCAGTAGCCAAAACTTGTCCCTGGCCATTAAATTTCTAACTAAGCTTTGTTCTCTTTTTATGAAAAATCAGAAGTGGCTCACTGAGCCAGAAAATATATTTTAAAATAATTATACATTTTCTTCTACTTAATTTCTAATTTCACATATGGTCTGAAGTGATGGTCCATATTTTTATATGCTTTTTAATCCAATAAAATTTCTGTAGGATATAACTATATTTTTCTAACTCAAAGGACAGTATACTGGTATTTTAAAATTATATCTTTCACACAAAACAAGCTTGTACCACTGACTACTCCACAAGAAACTAAAAGATGAAAATATTACAGTTAGGTAAGAGGTATCCTTATTTTTTCATGCTGTAAGCTTCGTTAAAGAAGTGGGTCTGTAGTTCAAATCTGTACTGATATGTAAGTATTATTTTATGCTGAGGTAATTTGTCTTTAGTTGTACATAGAAGGACTAACATAAACTGTATACTTATAGTCAGAATTGATCTCTACGACGTGCCTGTTTCACAAGGATATAAGAATATGCTGACATGGGCAATGCTGTAATGAAATGACTACTGTATAATTGCAGTCTTGTAAAATGTGGTATTCTAAGGAGAAATTATGTTTTTCTGTAAATGCTTCTATTCTCTGTGTACAGGATTCTGTAGAGTAAGACAATAAAACCAGCTGAGTATCTGTGCGGAATTTCTGCTGTTGTACATTTCTGCATAATATATTAATCCAAAAATTTGGGATACCAGCCTACATAAGGTAAAGAATAATAAAAGAAATGTTTACAAAGGAAGTAAATGGTCATACAGTTTTTCTTGACTAGAGGTGGATGGTTTAGAACATTTTTATTTGTAAATATTTTCTACCCATTCAACAGTAGTTGGATTAAGTTTTCACCTTGCAGGCATAAATTTTTTTCATTTGCTATGCTGTGTATGACAGGAAATCAGGTGGCTTGATTTAATGATTTAATGTAAGCAAGTAAAAACTGCTTTTGATTGTAAATCAGTTGTGGAAGACTGCAGCCTGTTGAGGATCTGTAAACTAAAATTTCACTGAACTCTTAACAGTTGATTGCATGAAAACATAGGGAGAAATACCTTCCGAGTAGCAATCATTTCCATTCATTTTAGCAATTTTGACACTTCCACTCTTCCAAGATTTTCTTTGGCAAAGATATATTCTATAAATATTTATAATTTATAGGATTTTCATATTTAAAACTATTTGTTTGAAATAAATTCCGCATTCACATGAAAAAATGTATTGGTACTGCATTTGTTTTTCACTTGCTGTGAATGCAATAGATTATAAAAAAAAAATTTAAAAAATCCAGCATCTTAATATGGTTGCCAACATCATCAGGGTGCTGATGCCAACAAAGCCATGGATTGAGCGGGGCAGCCAGTCTTGGTCCGTCTTGCAGCTGTAGCCAGCAGCCACATCAGCTGCTGGGCTCAGGCCTGCATCCTGCACAGGAAGGATGTGCTGCCTTCTCCTGTCCTGCCAGCTGATGAGTCTCCAGCACACAAAGACTTTCCTGTCAGTGGTAGAATCTTTACAGTAGACATATTAAGCCCTTAGAGAGCCATATGCCTACAACTTGCCTTGAGGTGCCAATACTCCATGCAGGGGCCAAGGGTAGTGTTTGGTGAGTAGTTTTACAAGGTGATGATCTCCACATGAAAATCCCTTCAGCTGCAGTTAGGCCTGAAAGAAACCTGGCTGCCACGTGCCTGTAATGGTGTGTGAGACTCATCACGGTCTTTCAACCTTAATTACTGCAGCCAGTATTTGTGGTACCTGAGCTCAGTGATGCAGTCCCTCAGTCTGGCTTCAGAAGGAAACATGGTTTATGAACTAAGGCGGTTTATCTGTCTAGACCTCTGTCCACCCAGTAGGTCATGCATGTGCCCAGATGATCTTTCAGCATTCTACCATCTTGATGACATTTGAAAGAAGGGACAGAAATCTCATGGTTTCATCAAAGGATAACTCAGGGTGGGTGTGACCTCAGAAGGTCTCCAGCCTCCTGCTCGCAGCAGATTAGCTTCGAGGTCAGGGCTGGCTTCTCAAGGCTTCATCCAGTTAAGGCTTGAAAATCTCTGAAGATGGAGACTGGACAGCCTCTCTGGGCAACCTGTACCTCAGTCTGTAACATGGACACATTACAGGGTGACCATCTCTTCTTTCAACTCATGCCAGTTGTCTTTCATCCTTCTGCCCTGCACCATCTCATGGTCTTCCTGGGGGCTTCTGTAAGGTCCACCCCCTCATCGAAGGTATCTCTTAACAGGCTTAGCAAGTCCAGCTGCCCCAGCCTCTCCTCACAGAGCTGATGCTCCAGCTCTGCCATCTCAGTGGCTTCCCCTGGAACTGATCCAGTTTATTGATGTCTTGTATTGTGGAGCACGAGGCTGGATGCAGGATCTAGATGTGATCTAACAAGTACTGAGTGGAGGTGGATAATGACTCCCCTTGACCTCTGGCTCTGCTCATGTTCATACAGCCCAGGCTGCTGTTGGCCATCGTTACTGCCAGGGCTCATTGACGGCCCATGTCCCTCTCCCTGCCCAGCAGGACCCCCTGGGCCATTCTCTCAGAGCTGGTCCCAGCAGCTGGTCCCAGCTCATACCAGAACAGGGTATGAGCTTCCCAGGGACAGTGGCCCAAAAGCACTATCAGGCCCAGAGCCCCCCACCTCCTCAGAGCTCCTCCTGCTCTCCCTGCCCATGGCTCATGACACCATTTCAGCCCAGCCTGGAGCCATCAGTCCCTGCCCCACTGATGGCACAGATCATTGGTCTCCACCTCTCCACTGCCCTTCCTGGCCAGCCCACCCTGTTGAGTCTGGCCCTATCTGCAGGGTGACATCCCCAGGACAGGCAGCTAGCCCAGAGTGGTGTCTGACCCCAGTTTCCCTCACAGGGACCGATCCTGATCTGCAGATTGATGTCCCCACCTGACCTCAGCCCTCACCTGTACTCTGCAACATGACACAAGTTTTCTCTCACCTGTTGGGAGTATCACACATGGTATGTTGGTGGAGATCTGTGGCTGTCAGAAGTGAGGGAATTGAGGAGACTAAAGACAAAAGCAAGGAGGAAACCAGACTTCGTAATTCCCCCTTCAAGGAACCTGTTTTTCATGGTCTATATGCACAGAGACTTGAAGTTCACGTTATTCAAAACCAGGCAGAATTCATTTGTGCTCTCATTGCTTTGCATGTGAAAATCCAGGCTTGCCCGGAAGCTTCATTGAATTCTCCTACAGTCTCGTAAGCCCTCCCATCTACTCATACCTTGAAATACTTCTTGGTAGCAGCAAGTAGTAAAAATGATAAAACAACCCTAGGAGACAAATCGTTTGAGTTTTACCCTCTTTACTTGTATCCCAACATTTTAACTCCATGAAATTACCTTGTTGTTACATTTGCTAGAGGATTCTGTTATCCCTTTTTCCCCATCACCACGCATCACAGCACTGATGAGGGCCACCAGCAGCACCTCACCCACAGGCCTCAGGAGCACCTGGGCATGTGTGCATGCCTGAGCCTCCTCTCCGGGGCACGGAACTGAGCCCAGGGACAGGGAACAATGTGTCGGTGCATCCCAACAGGGTCCCTGCTCTGTCCTTCGCTTTAAATACAATTGCTATGGGAAACCCCAAAAAGAGTGAGGAATTTTAAACTGTGTCAGGGTTTTGGGGTTTTTTTCCTTTTACAGCAATTTACATCAGCAGACACATGGCAGTAACAATAAGCTATAAAGAAAGACGATTTTTTTTCCTCTTTAAATTCCAAGCTAGCTGTTCAGTTGCCGGCAGAGTTACACCCTAAACCACAGGTAATGTCTTCTTTGAGGGGGGGCGACACACCCCCCAGTCATCTGCTCTTCAGCGCGTCCCGCAAAGCGCCCACAGTCAGGGAAGAAAACCTCTCGGGACATGCAAGCGCAGACCAGTGGGTCCGAGCCCGCTCCTCGCTCTCAGAGCGGCTGTGCTGTGTTTTTCGCGGCTCTCGGGAAGTGCACGGCTCCGAACCCGCTCCCGTGCCTGAGCCC